>NW_026936675.1:0-73368 GCF_032062105.1 Saccostrea cuccullata
CGGGAAATCTTTCTCAACTTTATTCGCTTTTTTATCATTATGACGTTGCATACGATAAGGTCGATTTCTATCCGACGAGGCTCATTTAATGTTGAATAGGGACTCGTTGAATAGTTTAACAAATTGAAGCATATTAAGACGGTAGCGAAAAAATTTAAACTCTCCAGTAAAGATATAATTCTCAATATAGCGAGACTGAGAGAGATATAGCAGTTTTCATTTACCATTGCATCATCGTTTTTTAAACTAAAAACTATAGGCCTATAGCGTATCTGAGCTAAAAAATAAAAATACGAGATAATATGTAGATTTACATGATATTTGCTATTTATCAAATTATATTTTTCACCGAACTGGAACTTAAATTAATATCCTCACGTTTCTAAGGTTAATGTGATGTGTCTGATATTTAATGCCGAGTCAGGAAAAAATTGGTTATTTAATGTTTTGGATCTCCGATATCTATGAAACGCGATTGATTTAAATTGTGTAATTTACAGGAAAGTCCTGTTTTTACAAAGTTACAAAACAAATCGAAAGATCTTCTTAACTTTTCTTAGGTGATGCAGAACAAGTGACATATTGACACGTGCATGGACTCCTTCACTATATACCCTCCTTATTTTCTGACATCTCGCAATATACACCTTGTGTATTGATGAAAGTGACACATTGAAACATTGTCAGTTTTTGTTGGAAACTTTAACTACATCTCTCATTATATGACGTGGGGACATGTGCACATCTTCCCCGCCCCCTCTTGACAATGACTAGCTTTGACAATTAGAATCGAAATTTTAAAGAGAATGCCAGAACTGAAATGTACATATAAGTGTTCTTATATTATTCTTATCCAGTTTTATTTCATAACAATTTTATGTAAACGCAATATCCCATTAAACCCGACATCCCGTTTATACGCCTCAACCCGTTAAAATAGACATCAATTAATTTTCAAAAAATCAGTAAAATGAAATGTTACCAAAAACGCATTTAGAAAAAAAATTATCAATCAAAAAATAAAAAGAATATTTACGGAATTCTTATAATTTCAAACAAGTGTCTGTTAATCAAGAATATTTCAGTTAAATAATTCTTTAAAGGCAAATTCATTAATCAACAAAGTAGTCAAAAGAAAAATATTAGGACAAAATCTCAAGTAACAATAAATATGTCGATATATAAATGAAAGATGCCGAATTTACCAGAATCTGATGCCGAATTTACCAGAATCTGATGCCGAATTAACCAGATTCTGGTGCCGAATTGACTAGGTGCCGAGTTCACTAGATGCCGAATTCACTTTTTCTTAGAGTGCCGAATTCACCAGGTGCCGAATTTACCATCAGTGTCTGTCAGCCTACATCCGCGACTGTACTCGGCACTGCTGGTACCGGACATCCACGACTGTACCTGTTCACTAATAGTCAGAGCAAAAATTTCCGGATTAACCAACATTTAAATTATATCTCGTTAATATTACGGATGCTTTTTGAATGAAAATAATCAATGTGTTAATATGGAAGAAAGAAAAAAAAATTCTGGTTTCAATTAAATCTACGTTGTGGAGGGCTGTGATCGCCAAAGCGTCATGATAACTAGCCGCGAATGCCTGCGATTCATTAACAACACCTGGCTGCACAGTAATAATGATAGATTACATACTTTGTTTAACTTCCATGACAGCAAGTGTGTCTTATTATAAGTAATATGAGAAGAATTTCATAGGACTTTCTACGGTATAGATGTAGATTGAATTCAATCAAAACGCTACTAAACGCTAATGTTTATACATGTATTAGACAAACGCTGTCAACAGTGTTGAGGGAAGGATCCAAAAATTTACAGATGTATTAATTAAAGCTTTTAAATATATGATGAGAGATCAATATGAGCTGGGTATATCATTTTTTTTAAGGAGTGATGGTGGTGGCGCTGGCGGCATGATTATCCTACTTTTATTCTCAGTGCTGGAATGATGAATCATTTATAAACCGAATCATGTATATGCGGATGGAATTTACTGATCTATGCGTTTTAATTAATTAAATGTGTTAATAATTAACAAACATTTCAAGTGCCACACGGGAAGTCTAATGTAGTGAAAAAAAAATTCCTGTCAAAAACCTTCATTTATATGTGCTAAGTAAGTACACAGAGTTTACTAAACACAGGTAGCAAGTTGTAAAATAGGTTACAAGAAAATCAGAAAAAATTCTAAAAAGAGAAAAAAAAATTATATATAAAATATGCATGGAACCACAAATGATTGACATCCTGACTGGACGATATATAACCCCGTTGTGATTGAAAATACATGGTATATGGTACGTAGAAAAACCATTGTTCATATTTAAGGAAATGCGGTGCTATATAAATAATTATATTTATAACTTTCGAAATCGTTATTAAATTAATATTGCTTGTGATGAAACTTCCACTACTGTACCTGTTCTGACAACTCTACAATTTCTAAATTCTCGTTCATGCCTGACTGGCAACCTGTCTTGTATAGACAAATTATTTTACATCCCTGATCGCACCTGTGCCTTATAAACAACATCCCTGACTGAACCTGTGACTTATAAACAACATCCCTGACTGTACCTGTCACTATAAACAACATCCCTGACTGTACCTGTGACTTATAAACAACATCCCTGACTGTACCTGTCACTTATAAACAACATCCCTGACTGTACCTGTGACTTATAAACAACATCCTTGACTGTACCTGTGTAGTATACACACTTAATACTACATCCCTGACTGTACCTGTGACTTATAAACAACATCTCTGACTGTACCTGTGTCTTAAAAACAACATCCCTGACTGTACCTGTGTCTTATAAACAACATCCCTGACTGTACGTATCTATTATAAACAACATCCCTGACTGTACCTGTGACTTATAAACAACATCTCTGACTGAACCTGTGACTTATAAACAACATCCCTGACTGTACCTGTGACTTATAAACAACATCCCTGACTGTACCTGTGACTTATAAACAACATCCTTGACTGTACCTGTGTAGTATACACACTTAATACTACATCCCTGACTGTACCTGTGACTTATAAACATCTCTGACTGTACCTGTGTCTTAAAAACAACATCCCTGACTGTACCTGTGTCTTATAAACAACATCCCTGATTGTACCTATCTTTTATAAACAACATCCCTGACTGTACCTGTCACTTCTAAAAAACATCCCTGACTGTACCTGTCACTTATAAACAACATCCCTGACTGTACCTGTGTAGTATAAACACTTTATACTACAACCCTGACTGTACCTGGGCCTTATAAACAACATCCCTGACTGTACCTGTGTAGTATACACACTTTATACTACATCCCTGACTGTACCTGTGTCTTATAAACAACATCCCTGACTGTACCTGTCACTATAAACAACATCCCTGACTGTACCTGTGTAGTATACACACTTTATACTACATCCCTGACTGTACCTGGGCCTTATAAATAACATCCCTTACTGTACCTGTCACTTATAAACAACATCCCTGACTGTACCTAGGTAGTATACACACTTTATACAACATCCCTGACTGTACCTGTGTCTTATAAACAACATCCCTGACTGTACCTGTCACTTATAAACAACATCCCTGACTGTACCTGTCACTTATAAACAACATCTCTGACTGTACCTGTCACTTATAAACAACATCCCTGACTGTACCTGTGTAGTATACACACTTTATACTACATCCCTGACTGTACCTGTGTCTTATAAACAACATCACTGACTGAAACTGTGACTAACAAACAACATCCCTGACTGTACCTGTCACTATAAACAACATCCCTGACTGTACCTGTGTAGTATACACACTTTATACTACATCCCTGACTGTACCTGGGCCTTATAAACAACATCCATGACTGTTCCTGTCACTTATAAACAACATCCCTGACTGTACCTAGGTAGTATACTCACTTTATACTACATCCCTGACTGTACCTGTGTCTTATAAATAACATCCCTGACTGTACCTGTGTAGTATACACACTTTATACTACATCCCTGACTGTACCTGTGTCTTATAAACAACATCCCCGACTGTACCTGTGTGTTATATACAACATCCCTGACTGTACCTGTCACTTGTAAACAACATCCCTGACTGTACCTGTGTCTTATAAACAACATCCCTGACTGTACCTGTGACTTATAAACAACATCCCTGACTGTACATTTGTCCTATAAACATCATCCATGGCTATACTATTTGTTATAAACAGCATTCACGGCTCTACCTGTACAAATCTATGTTTTAATATAATGTTATGAATTATTATCGATCTTGTCAGTGTGTAGAGTGACGGATAGTGATATCTAAATTACGTACTTGTTTTCACACTTTGGGGGTGTCTTCTACCTATTATCATGTTGTAAAATTTTGAATTTACTAGGGGGAGGTAAATGCAACATTTACAACCTCCCCCTAGTAAATTCAAAATTTACAACATGATACTATTCCAACTTTTTAAAAATTTCAATTCCACCTATTCCCACTTGCAAATAACAATAGATGTTTAGATAGTTAATTTGTTTTTACAGTAACTAAATTAATTACAACTGCTCTTTAGATTTACCTGAGTGTATTTAGTACATTTTAAGACAGACAATAATGAAAACATAGATCAATGAGAAAATATAATTTATTTTGGATTTTTGAAAAAATAATGTCTTACAAGAAAAAGCACCTTAATATCTTAATTTAAGATAAAAAAAAATATTGAGAAAAGCATTCAAATAGGTGGGTTTTCGAGAGAAAAAATTAAGGGAGAAAAAATATAATTTAATTCTATTAAAAATCGATTTTTCTTTCAAATATTAGTAAAAAATTTCATTTGTAATTTAATAAATACCTGTCCTCTATTCCAATAGGTGTTTATTAATCAATGTTTGTACAGTAATTATAATTATGTTTTCATAGTTAATTATTTGTTTACACAAAAATTCCACCTATTCCCACCCAAAATCATCTTTTTCTACCTGATTTTCAAAAAGTGGGAATAGGTAGAATGAACCACTTTGGGAGATTGCATACATTAAGAGATTTTTTTTTGGACGGAAAATTAGTTTTTACGAACATTATTTTCAACTGCATTTTATTCATTGAAAACGGATTAAAGGTACTTGGACACAGATTTGAAGTTAATTTTTTTTTCTGTATAATATCACGAATTATATATTTCAATGGCATTTTCACACAAAAATTAAGTAAAAATCTTATTTCACTTAAAATTTACTGAAACTTTTTATTTTTTGGCGGGTTTGATTGACACATCTTTTCACTTTCACAAATTTTAACTTTATTCTTAATCCTTAGGAAAATGCCAATCTTGTTGTGTATTAATGAGAAACATTAAAACTTAAATCCAGAAGAATAATTTTATTCAGAGTAGAAATGTTAGAAAGCAAAACTCCTCCACAAGTATCGTCATTCAATTGTGTACAGAGTTTATCAAATCGAGCATACTTGTGTAATGTACACAGTTTTGTAAACAGGGCGAAAGCTCTGTTATTGTTTGGTGTTTTGGGGCAGTTTACGCTTTATAAACCGCGAAGCGGTTTATAAAAAAGCGTTAACTGTTCCAACCCAGTTTATACCGTATAAAATGGGTAGCTATTAAATTCATTCCTTATAATTTAATTTTCATTCATTTGATGTAAGAAAAAACGATGATTGTACAAACAAAATGACTTCAATTTGTACAAAATTTGAATGTAACGTCAGCGGATTAATACGTTTCTGACGCAAGTCATTGTGACGTAGGCAACCCATTTTATACAATATAAAAGAATTTTTTTATCCAATCAAATACAACGTTACAACCAGAATTAAATTATTGACAAATGCACATCATCTAATGACAAAAGCAAATCACATAATGACAATTAAGCACATCATATACTGATGAAAGCACATCACATAATTATGAATGCACATCATTAATTTAATTTTCTCATGATAAGACTGTCCAGGCGTTCCATAGTGAGGCATATTTGTGGAACGCCATCACTGCCTTATAGCATACAACTATGCATTTATTATGTCAAATTATCATTACAAGATGTGAACATATCTTTACGTTATGTCATTTTTTATGATATGATGTGAAAATATCTTACATGTAACATCATGTCAATGCTGCATTACATGAAGTAAATACATTCTTTTATCATGTCAGCACTTCATAACTTGAAGTAAAAAAATCCATTTTGTTAAGTGACTATGTGTTTAAATTGTGTTAAACTTTATTACGTGAAATGAATGTTTTTTTTACATCATTTCATTTTTTTAATATGCGAGGACAAAATTGCATTCATGTCAGTGCTTTATTACGTAGTGTAAAAAGTATATAACATAATGTGAACATATCTTTATATTATATGAACACTTTATTATAAGACACAGGTACAGTCAGGGATGTTGTTTGTAAGTCACACGTACAGTCAGAGATGTTGTTTATAAGGCATAGGTACAGTCTGAGATGTTGTTTATAAGGCACAGATACAGTCAGGGATGTAGTTTATAAGTGACAGGTACAGTCAGGGATGTAGTATAAAGTGTGTATACTACACAGGTACAGTCAGGGATGTTGTTTATAAGTGACAGGTACCGTCAGAGATGTTGTTTATAAGTGACAGGTACAGTCAGGGATGTAGTATAAAGTGTGTATACTACACAGGTACAGTCAGGGATGTTGTTTATAAGTGACAGGTACAGTCAGGGATGTTGTTTATAAGGCACAGGTACAGTCCGGGATGTAGTATAAAGTATGTATACTACACAGGTACAGTCAGAGATGTTGTTTATAAGTGACAGGTACAGTCAGGGATGTAGTATAAAGTGTGTATACTACACAGGTACAGTCAGAGATGTTGTTTATAAGGCATAGGTACAGTCAGAGATGTTGTTTATAAGGCACAGATACAGTCAGGGATGTAGTATAAAGTGTGTATACTACACAGGTACAGTCAGAGATGTTGTTTATAAGTGACAGGTACAGTCAGGGATGTAGTATAAAGTGTGTATACTACACAGGTACAGTCAGGGATGTTGTTTATAAGTGACAGGTACAGTCAGGGATGTTGTTTATAAGGCACAGGTACAGTCAGGGATGTAGTATAAAGTGTGTATACTACACAGGTACAGTCAGGGATGTTGTTTTTAAGTCACAGGTACAGTCAGGGATGTAGTTTATAAGACACAGGTACAGTCGGGGATGTTGTTTATAAGACACAGGTACAATCAGGGATGTTGTTTATAAGACACAGGTTCAAGCAGGGATGTTGTTTATAAGACACAGGTACAGTCGAGGATGTTGTTTATAAGTCACAGGTACAGTCAGGGATGTTGTTTATAAGACACAGGTACAGTCAAGGATGTTGTTTATAAGTCACAGGTACAGTCAGAGATGTTGTTTATAAGGCACAGGTACAGTCAGGGATGTAGTATAAAGTGTGTATACTACACAGGTACAGTCAGGGATGTTGTTTATTAGACACAGGTACAGTCAGGGATGTTGTTTATAAGACACAGGTACAGTCAAGGATGTAGTATAAAGTGTGTATACTACACAGGTACAGTCAGGGATGTTGTTTATTAGACACAGGTACAGTCAGGGATGTTGTTTATAAGGCACAGGTACAGTCAGGGATGTAGTATAAAGTGTGTATACTACACAGGTACAGTCAGGGATGTTGTTTTTAAGTCACAGGTACAGTCAGGGATGTAGTTTATAAGACACAGGTACAGTCGGGGATGTTGTTTATAAGACACAGGTACAATCAGGGATGTTGTTTATAAGACACAGGTTCAAGCAGGGATGTTGTTTATAAGACACAGGTACAGTCGAGGATGTTGTTTATAAGTCACAGGTACAGTCAGGGATGTTGTTTATAAGACACAGGTACAGTCAGGGATGTAGTATAAAGTGTGTATACTACACAGGTACAGTCAGGGATGTTGTTTATTAGACACAGGTACAGTCAGGGATGTTGTTTATAAGTCACAGGTACAGTCAGGGATGTTGTTTATAAGACACAGGTACAGTCAAGGATGTTGTTTATAAGTCACAGGTACAGTCAGAGATGTTGTTTATAAGGCACAGGTACAGTCAGGGATGTAGTATAAAGTGTGTATACTACACAGGTACAGTCAGGGATGTTGTTTATTAGACACAGGTACAGTCAGGGATGTTGTTTATAAGACACAGGTACAGTCAAGGATGTAGTATAAAGTTTGTATACTACACAGGTACAGTCAGGGATGTTGTTTATTAGACACAGGTACAGTCAGGGATGTTGTTTATAAGGCACAGGTACAGTCAGGGATGTAGTATAAAGTGTGTATACTACACAGGTACAGTCAGGGATGTTGTTTTTAAGTCACAGGTACAGTCAGGGATGTAGTTTATAAGACACAGGTACAGTCGGGGATGTTGTTTATAAGACACAGGTACAATCAGGGATGTTGTTTATAAGACACAGGTTCAAGCAGGGATGTTGTTTATAAGACACAGGTACAGTCGAGGATGTTGTTTATAAGTCACAGGTACAGTCAGGGATGTTGTTTATAAGACACAGGTACAGTCAGGGATGTAGTATAAAGTGTGTATACTACACAGGTACAGTCAGGGATGTTGTTTATTAGACACAGGTACAGTCAGAGATGTTGTTTATAAGGCACAGGTACAGTCAGAGATGTTGTTTATAAGGCTCAGGTACAGTCAGGGATGTTGTTTACTCAGTATAAGTCACAGTTACAGTCAGGGATGTAGAATATAGTGTATATACTACACAGGTACAGTCATTATAAAGCACCGCATTTCCATTAATATGAACTTAAATAATTTTGCTACCATACCTGTATATTTCAGGTTTCTGCAATCATACCGGTAATCGACCTAGCGACCGAGCAAGAGGTCAATGGTAGGTCCATGTATTTGTTAAAGAATTTATTTCTAACTTATCTTTACAACTTTGCAACCTGTGGCCTAGTAAATATCGTGTACTTTGTAAATTTATAACTAAATAATAGTTTTGACAGGAGTTTCATTTCAATTCATTGGAGGCTTTTCCCGGGGTGCATTTGAGATGCTTATTTTAAAAAACATTGAAAACGCATGTATGAGCCTTATTCTACCTGCATATATACAAGATTTAAGTTACACAAGATTCTATCAATCATTTTATATGTTTTAGTTGACACTACTTGCGTGGTTTATGATTCATCATTAGCATTGAGCACGTATAGGATATTCAAATTATGCCCCCAGCTCCCCCCCCCCCTCTCCCCCAAAATGATATATCTAGTTCATATTGATCTCTGATCACAGATTTAAAGCTATAATTTTACATCTGTAAAAAGATCCTTCAGTCAAAACTGCTGACCTCGTTTGTCTCGGTATCTTATAAACATTAATATTTTGACATGCGCGGATCTGGAGCCCCCCCCCCCCCAACCCCTTAGAATTTGCAGAGTAAATGTGACTTTAGAACCACCCCCTAAAAAACGCAGAACCTCCTCAAAAACACATTATTATCTATTTGAAATTGGTATGACTTGGAAAGTCTCCGTATGAAGTTTTAAAAGTCAAAGACTATCAGTGAATTATAAGGATCACATCCCTGGCAGGGTTTTAATAGTGGATGTTGTTAATCAATTTCGGTTGCTGAAAAAAATGTGTTTGCACGGCACATGTCAGTCGCAGTTGCTGTTTAAAAAATCACAGATACAAGTACAGTCCTAGATATAAAGTGTGGCCTAGATGTTACTTTTTAGAGATATCAGCGATCTATACAATAGATAGGTAAAGTCAAGTTTATACTTAATTTCCTCGATATAAATTATGTACTTCACTTAGCCATTTATTACTAATCATTTGGCGATCATAGCCTTTCTTAAAGAATATTTAATTCACAGTGGGGAATTCAGCAATTTCGTAGCGGTTCCCCCGGGGGGGGGGGGGGGGGGCAATAAAAGGTAAAAAGGTAAGTGATCTGGGCGCTGCACTGAAGCCCCAATTAGTTCTAGAGCAAGGCCCTGGTGGGGGTCCGGGGGAGGAACCCCATGAAGCTGACAAACTTTACAAATAAGAGGTGTTTTCCTTGATTTTAGGATAAAAGACATAATTATATATATATATATATATATATAAGTTTTACATACAAAAAATTCAAACAGAACGGGGGGGGGGGGGGGCATGTCCGGCGCGCCGGCCCTGGATCCGCCTTTGATTAAAATCAGAAATATACTATATACATTACCTATTTTTCATTCAAAATAATTTGTAATTAACTACATATACTCTGCGTTGATGGCGTATCAATCCGGAAATTTTTGCTCTGACTATTAGTGAACAGGTACAGTCGTGGATGTCCGGTACCAGCAGTGCCGAGTACAGTCGCGGATGTAGGCTGACAGACCCCACTCGAATTTACTTGTACCCGATGACGCTGTCATACAGAAGCTAAAAAAAATTTCTCTTTGATAGAAAGCTCGATCTGTGAACGTACCTGAAAAGTTACTGAATAGAAAGATGTAAATCCCCACGGTTGCGAGAATAAAGGTAATTGGGACAAGAGCTGAAAAAAAGACGAATAACTACAAAAGACCAACTGAATCAAAGCAAACTAAGGTAGTTATCTTTTTAAGTAACAATTCTAGTGTTTCAGTGTTTTGTTGTATAACAAGTTTTCATTGATTTTGATATACTTACATTGATACATATATGGTGAACTTAATTGTAATATATGAATTTATGTATTCACTTTATGAATGAGAAAAAGTCAAATTTACGTTCAAATGTACATATGGAAACTATTCTTGGATTTACTCATGAAAATATCGATACATGTAGTAGAAATCATGGGTTACATTAAACGTGAAAGCTTGGTAGATAGACTAGTAAGCAAGTTGATCGGTTAATTAAATTATGATTTAAAGAGAGTAATTTCGAAGTGCACACTTTAGCTTAACTTTTCGTATGTTAAAAAGTACAATACGAGTATATCACAGGAATGCACAAAAGGTTTACATTCTTCCTTAACAATGAAAAATGAATAGTTCAAGAATAAATGATGCAAACATTGATTTGTATGTATTAATTAAAGGCAATGGTATTGGGTCTACTTTTGCTTTCCGATGGAGAAACAGAATCTTTGTCACAAAGAGAGACGTGCACAGAAAATTAAAAGTTAAGTCTATGGCAGAAAAGATTTATGAACAATAAACCGAGGAACATAAAACTAATTTATTGCATATATTGCAGGAAAATTTAAAAAATAATCAATATTTTACCAGATGTAAGCTGCAGATAAAAGTTTTTAAAAGTTAAATAAATGAGCATGAAGTAATTGCCTAATTATTAAAAAAAAATAGTATAGGGACAGTTTTTTCCAAGTTTTAAGTGAAAAATCTGCCCTCAGTTGTAAAGAACATACGCATCAGTGCAGTGACCACCAAACTGCAGTAGTAGTCTCTTTGCTCCGTATTTCTTCTCCCAACCACTTCTATAACAATAAAGAGTGACAATTTTTCACTTATTCTTTAAATATACATCTTTTTTATTATGAAGTCGAATTTGTCCATTCACAGTATTTTTAATTGTGTTTCTAATTTACATGTAGAATTATTATTCTGATTTACAATCACATTTAAAAGGAAAATTAAAACATTATAATCACCATTTCTTGATGGCATTCTTCTGCTTAGCAGAAATTCAGGTCTGTAACTATCTTGGTCTATAAGTTACATATATCATATGATGTTCATATAAATACATGTATGGAACAGTTCTATAAATTATGTGTTTACCTCTAATCATAGTTCCAATAGTTAATAAATCAAATATCTATTTTATTTTTCAGTAACCTTTTATTATTATTCAAGATAAATTATAATTTACTTTGATAATTAAAAATACTTAAAAATATTATTCTATATTTTTGTTGGTTTGGTTTGAACATATTTTATTGCACAAAATATATACAATGGGATTGGGCACAAGTTCTAAAAACTTAAATGGCCCTCTTCCTACATGAGATATTATAACAGGATGAATTAGAAGTGTTCAACAGTTTGTAAAAAATAAATAACAAGTAAATTAAATTAAATAAACTCTCATTGTGGACATATATAGACTGCTACATTATTGTTTATACAAATAGTTCTAAAAAATGTGCACAATCAGTTAAATCTACCAGAATGCTGAATATAAGAATGTACAATAGAAAATAGATATTCATTTTCAGCAATACTGAGTGATGTATCCCCCCAGAGTAAAGTCTGAATGTCAACAATATGGACTTTATTAAATCTCAAGAACTTAACGAAAAACTCTTTCCTGGCCTCGTTGAAGTTAGGGCACGAGAAAAAATACTGATGTGTATTTTCTACCTTACCGCAGGAACATAGTGGACTAGATATTACATTACATCTATAAAGATCAGCGTTTAGCACGCAATTGTGCAGAAGCCGTGTATGCAGTATATTGTTGCGTCTTTTACCAAACTTAAAATATGGCGGAACTTCTGTTATTTTTTGTTTACATTACATCTATAAAGATCAGCGTTTAGCACGCAATTGTGCAGAAGCCGTGTATGCAGTATATTGTTGCGTCTTTTACCAAAATTAAAATATGGCGGAACTTCTGTTATTTTTTGTTTAATTTTACTTTTGAAAACAGACAAAGAGCTCGAAAGTCTGGTATTTAGCGGTAAGGAATTCCGCTTTTTTTTTTTAATTAAAGCAAAAAACATTGTTAAAATAAACTTCTTAATTTACTCAAATTGCAAATGTCATCAGCGCCAGTCCACAGATAAACTAATCATCTTAAAATGAATCGTTTTACTACTCTACATAGAAGTTAATGTTTATAATTTTAAGTTTTATACAAAACATGCGTTATTATTTGACTTTTCTGACGTCATTTTATTAAATTTTATAACATTAAACAAATGAAATTAGTTGTTTATCAAGATATTTAATAAAAAAAAAATTCTAAAATATCAAATTAAAGATAAAAAAAAAATCAATGAAGCAGTTTTAGCAGAGTCACTTGTTTCAATAAACTCGTCAAAATCCCAACCACCAAGTGGAAAAGTAGAATAACCCTCTTGATATGGTATGCATGGATCCCTAAAAATTTCTTTCTAGGAATATATCGGAAAAATATCGCAGTGTTTTTATGAGACATAAATCAGATATATTTTTTCACTGCAATATCTATTATTCATTGTGCTTAAATTTTTCAACCGTCTCTTTTTATGCTTGCTCTCTATGCGGACCGGGATTATAATATATTATTTTGGGGTAGAAATTCGACTTTTCGACTCGGCCAGCAAAGATGTAATCCTGTTAACGGAAACAGAAAAAAATGAGCATGTCATTCCTGGTTCGGTAGATAAAAAATCGTACATGATTATATGATTATAATAAAGAGTTTTTAGGTGCCTCTCCGCTGAACTTGTGAGATTCTGGGTTCATATGATTCGGAGTTGGATACCTTGTGTTAGGATGTACAGTTATACTATGCTTTTCTTAAAGTATGAATTTAAGTGCAACTTAACATATCGTAAATGGGGTTTTAAAGAACAGAGAATATCACGTACATTTAGAGGAATGAAAGGCAATGATATGCACTAGCTATATACATTGCTCTTACAGTAATTGATAACATGTATTTAGTCAATTTTAGTTCGTAACATTTTATTACCATTCTGTAAAGGCGTTGATTCCGTTCTTCTTCTTAGCAGCATCTCTTGCGTCCCACGCCCTGTCCTCAACTGGTCTATAAGTTACATGTACATAAATTGTATTAATGTTGCTATAATATGCATGCTAAATTTTCCAAGTTGAGCAATACATCATACATAATATAACTTAAAAATGGCTTACCTTCTTGCATCCGATGATCTAAAAAATCGTCCGTTTCTGTCTGACTAACTATAGGTGTAACATCTCGAATTTGAAGTCTGCATAATGGACACGATCCTCTCAATCGTAACCACTTTTCGATACATTTTTCGTGAAATTCTGCATAAAAAAATTTTACTGCGTTTTAAGGCTGAAAAACACCGAGGAATTCTCTCATTAGTAAAGAATTAAAACACAATATCACTACACTGACAACAATGAATGATTCTAAAAAGAAAAAAATAACAAGTTGTGGCATGTTTTATTAGATTCTGTGAGGAAGTCAGAGAATCCAATAGATTAGTCATCTAGGATTTAACATTTTAAAAGATGTGTTTATGCTGTCTAATTTCAAATTTTGAGATATATGAAGGCACTTTTTAATTATTAGATTTTTACCTTTAAGGGCGTTAAAGCAAAAACAGAACAGAACGACTGGAGCCACACCTCTCATCTGAGCATTTTGGCTAGGAAAAATCAGATAAAGTTCAATATTGACTGAATCCCCTTGACATAATTTTGTGACAAGTTTAATTGATATTGTCTGAGTGATTCTTAAAAGACGATGAAACCTGAAAAACTGCGAGGACTTAAATGGACAGAAAAATAAGTCGAGAATTAAAGTTTCATGTTTTGTTTCCATAATATAAACCCTTAATATTTAACCGTTTTTTCATGGTACAGTGTGAATTTAAAACGGTCTATCCGGGATAAAATAAATAAAATCGAAGTCAAGGATAAGTTTTCTTGAATACACAGGAAAAATGTCCACATGTGTAAAACATGTGTTTGGTTTCACATGTGTTCAACACATGTTTTTCACATGTAAAACATGTGTGTAAATAAACATATGAAAAATATGTGTTTTATTTATATGTAAAACATATATAATATACACATGTAATACACCTGTGAGATTATATATATGTTAAACACATGTTTTTCACCACACATGTATAACACGTATTATATATATGTAATATATGTGTGTGAAAATACAGATGAATTATACTTGTTTAATTTATATAAAATATATGTGTATTCATATACACATGTTATACACATGTTTAAGTTTTATCTCATAAGTGTGTACAAAAGAATTTGTAAATGTTAGTAATTACTCATGTAAAGTTTTACTTTGTTTACCCCCCCCCCCCTTCCCTTCTAAAAAAACTTTCACAATTTTTTTTTCTGTAAAAATGCATTAATCAGACAAAATTGATAAAGAATAAATTCATTTTCTTTTCATTTTAAATCTTTTGGGCTTGGCTTACTTCTTGAGTAAAATTAAAATAATTCCGTATTTGTCTCCGGGCCGGTTTTGTCTTTTATCGGATGAAAATGTACGTCATTTTTGACGTCACTGCTGAAGCAGACGTGCTTGGTGTATTGGAAAGGTAAGTGATCTCCAAACATTTTTTTAACGACTTTTAATTCATATTGTTTAAATATCATTTTATTATAGTTACAGGTGCGTATGAACTTTCTATGTACATGTAATACTCCTATCATTGTGACTTGTCATGCATTTCGTAAACCTAACGATAGTGATCTGTAAGTAATTTTGGAGAAAAATGTTTCTGAATGAATGTAAGCGGTTACATGTTAGGCTAAAGGCATAACTATTTTTTATAATTTGTATACAGGTAAGTAATTTTGGATAAATTTGTTTCTGAGTGAACGTAAATATTACATGTTAGGCTATTTTTTAAAGGCATTAGGCCCAATTGGTTTTCCTTTTGTTACGTACTGATATGAAAGTGAAAGTAGAAACCTTGAAACCATTGTGACTGTCAGTTGGTGTTTATGTATGTTGAAATGGCTGTCAAGTCGATTCTTTCATCAACTTAATAACAAGTGTTTGTTTTTATGGCCTATAGATGCATGCAGTAACTTGAGTTCAGTGTCACAGTGCTGCGTCTAAAAATCCCAAAGCTGATAAGACTGGCGATTGATCCTAAAGCTGATTTGACAGATGATTGCATCATCGCAATATTAAAGGTAAAAATAAATACTTGCAATAAAAAATCAAAGTAAACATCTGTAATGACTCCTTCGTGACAAAATATTTCTTAATAATTTCTTTTTGTTCCTTTATAATTCTACATTATATTGTTTGCACAACTTTATAAAAAATAAGTCCAACTCAGTACTACAATAATTTTATTCTATATTATAAAACAGTTTTAATCTAGTGCACTTTTAAAATATGGAAAGTATGAATAGAATTTGCTGGCTTTAAAAGCTATGAAACTGGTACATGTACTGTAAATGACTTCGGGGAGGGGGGGGGGGGGTAATTGAATTTTTGAATTTCAGTTAAAAATTAATAATAACAGTGACATCCAACATTCAAGGTACAAGTACATGTGCATATGTGTTGATTGTTGAAAGTACATCAGCTAGCTAATCCATCGGATATTTACATCTATCATGTGCCTGACATTTATAATTTTTTTTCCAACACTAGAGAACATAGTTTCTGGTAAAATGTAAGATATTAATTAAGACTATTTAGAACCTACAAACATGTACTCTCTCTTTTTTGTAGCTGTAGTTTTGTAGTTTAATTAAGTTTTAGTTATGCTTAGAAGATATCTACTGCATGAATATTTGTTTTACAGGTTCAATATACAGTCAGTGTCTCATAAGAATAAATCCCAAGATCCAAGACTTGCTTAAAAGCTTAATTAAGGTAACTACACACTGTTAAATAAACTTTGTTATATTCTTCCCAACAACGTTTGGGATATCCTGGAATCACACTGTCTGTTTTTCTGCCTGTCTACTTCTCTTGTATTTTTTGTCCAAAAATAAAATATATTTGTGTCAGAATCTTCTTAATTTTTGGCAATATGAATTAGTAATACTGTTTGAACATTCCGAATTTAATTGTCAAAATAAAAAAAAAATGTTTTTAATGACTTTATTATGAAACATATCTTCCAACAGTGTAATTGTCTTGCAAATTACATCATAGGATTCCACAAAACACCTAGTATAACATATATAACATTAGTTTTATCTCGTATCATATCTGTGTTGGTGAATTGGGCATACATTTGTTTGCTGAACTTTAATATTACTTGTAGAATTGATTTTGTAATTTAAGAATTGTTTTATTTTTACTTTTGAAATTTTTGTAGAGACCATTCTGTGCCACAAAGAAATTGTTCAGGAAAGGGAGAAATGGTGGATTTGCATTTTGGGTACAGTTCAAACAGAGTTCAAAAAGGTCAAACTCATGGAACAACTGAAGAAAACTGAAAGATACAGAAGGAAAAAGAACAAGAAAATATATGAAATAATTATGAAATTGGCAGGATGTACACAATCTTGTCTGCATTTGACCTGTAAAGATTTAATTTCCATTCTTATTTGTATGCTGTAATATCAAATAACTTGATTTTTCATAAATTTACAATAGAGAATACATGACAAATGTTATATTTCAATTTTGATTTGGTGTCATTTCCTGTCAAATCATATTTATAAACAAGTACATGGACTAATTATGTTATTCATTTGTACATGTATGCATGTTTAACTATTTAATCATTTTGTGGAAATCTTATAATTTGTACTCAACTTAGAATATGTAAAATACATGTATCGACAAATGCTACTGACTTGTTTGTATACTTTCCTGTTTTGAAAGTACACTGAAAAATAAGTTATTTCTCTTGATGAAAATAATTTATCAAAAAAGTTGTGTAAGCATTTTAAGATATTTATTTTCAAATATTTAACCCATGAAGATAGATCATTGAAATGTAATGGATTTTCATCTAAAGCAGAAATATCTGATTTTTAAATGTGTACAAGAATGTGTTTTTCCTTCTGATAAATATTGAAAGAGAACACATGTAACTATTTCATATGATTTACATATGCTGCCCTTTTCATATGATTCACATATGTGGACAGGCATGAAAAAAGTATAAAAATGATAATAAGTACAACAGTAATATTATACACGTATAATTCACATATAAAGTATAACATATATAAAACACATGTTTAACACATGTTTCATATGTATAAATATGCAATGTGTTTATTTTTTCACATGTTTAACACATGTGAAACATATGTTTAACATGTGTAAAAATAAACACCCTATACATGTGTGCTCTTTTTATGTGTTTTACATGTGTAAAAAATATATGTTAAACACATGTTTAACATATGTTTAACACATGTGGACATTTTTCCTGTGTATCAATATAGATATAAGGGGTGACGTGTTTTACATCGTCGAATAAATAGTCAGCGTGTGTTTGTCGGCTGTTCTTATAGGAAATCTGTAGTTTTATATTCAACGAAATAATGTCATTTTAAAAGGAGAAGATCGAGTCGATAAACGTGCGCTCAAACTTAATTTAAGAAAAAAGCAAAATCAAAACAAACTTCTTGTTAACTTTCCTTTTTTTTTTTACTGTGTTAACCTTGATTTGACTTGTGTTAAATATTCTAATTCTTCACGTGATGTCCATCTGCGAGTGTATTCGTTAAAACAGTTACCTTGTATTCGTCAACCTGACCTCAATGTTAATCCATGTTGGATGCTTTTTTCAGATTTTAGCAAAGTAAATGCTGTTATAATTTTACGTGAACTCACATTTTTTAAAATCATCTTGACTTACTATAATATTCCAAACACATATTCAAATTTTGAGAGAGAGACGTCAACAATGACGCCGATCGATAGCTCCATCTCCAATTAATAATATTACATTGATAAATAACTTTAAAAAATCACTCTGGGTACGTATAGAATTCCGGCAACACTAAAGTATCATTGCCTTCAATTTTGATTCATGGCACCCTAAAATAACCTTGTACATCTTGCTCCTTCTAAATACGTGTAATGTATTTTGGATTCACTTCATTTAGGCCTACAGCTTGGTAGAGTAGTCGTAAAAAGATCCAAAATAGGGTGTTGATTCCACCCATTCTTTTATCAGAAAAGCTCACTTGAGCTTTCGGCTCATGTGAGCTAATAATACATGTCGAGACAAAGGACCTTAATACGAGGAAATCACATCCTTTTTACATGTATACACAATGTTACAATATCTTTGTTGTACTTGAAACATTTGATAAAAAATGTGCCGATATTATTTAAAACAAGAGGCCCATGGGCCACATCGCTCACCTGAGCACTGTGGCTAGGCAAAAAAGTAGAAATTGGTTTATTATTGAAAAGTTTAAATCCAAAAGTAAACCTTTGACCAGTTATGGTTTTGTTATTCTTGAGAAGATGATTTTTAAAGAATTTTCCTATATGTTTCTATGTAAAACTTTGGTCGGCCATTGTGGCCCCGCCCTACCCCCGGGGGTCATGATTTGAACTTGAATCGAAACTACCTGAAGATGCTTCCATATAAATATGATCAGTTATGGCTTCGATATTCTTGGGCAGAAGAATTTTAAAGGATTTTCCTATATATTTCTATGTAAAATGTTGGTCGACCAATGTGGCCCCGCCTTACCCCTGGGGGTCATGATTTGAACCAAATTGAATTTACACTACCTGAGGAAGCCTCCATATAAATATGATCAATTATGGCTTTGTTATTCTTGAGAAGAAGATTTTTAAAGAATTTTCCTATATATTTCTATGTAAAAATTTGGTGGGCCATTGTGGCCCCGCCCTACTCCCGGAGGTCAAGATTTCAACAAACTTGAATCGACACTACCTGAGGATGCTTCCATATAAATATGATAAATTACGGCTTTGTTATTCTTGAGAAGATTTGTAAAGAGTCCATGCTATATAGTCTTGCTATACATTTCTATGTAAAACTTTGGTCGGCCATTGTGGCCCCGCCCTACCCCCCGGGTGTCATGATTTGAACAAACTTGAATCTACACTATCTGCGGATGTTTTCCCGTAAGTTTCATCTTTCCTGGCACAGTGGTTCTTGAGAAGAAGATTTTTAAAACATACCACCAAATTTTCATTAATTCCCAATTATCTCCCCTTGAATGAGGGCATGGCCCTTCATTTGAACAAACTTGAATCCCCTTTACCCGAGGATGCTTTGTGGCATGTTTGGTTGAAATTGGCCCAGCGGTTCTTGAGAAGAAGTCGAAAATGTGAAAAGTTTACAGACAGCTAGACAGACAGGCGGACAGACGGACGCCGGACAAAATATGATCAGAAAAGCTCACTTAAGCTTTCGGCTCAGGTGAGCTAACAAAAGTAAGATTTCTGCCCATGATGCTGCAAATTTTGGCTTAATATATTTCATGAATGTACAAGCCTAGAAGGAGCGAGAGAGAGGGGGGAAAGAACACACATCTACGAAAAACTTAATTTGTAACCTGCATGCATAATGACATTGATACACATTACACACGGCTGTAGGAACTAGAGTAACTAATCAGTAAGTAAGAATAGACAAAAATTATCTCGGCCTACTGAAACTGTAGTTAAAATCTTATGATTTACGCTCTTTTTGCATCTCAAAAATCATCAAGTGGGACACTGAAATATAATGAAGCTTTTGTTTTGTTTCTAGAATCCAGACAATTATTACTTTTGTATTCAGAATTTAATAATGATACTTGTTTTTCAAGAGCAACAAGGCCGTTACCATGAGAAGGAATACATCAATGTTAAAAAGGAAAAAACGTGTATATAGTCATGTGACGTAACTTACTTATGGCATCTTACATCATAGTATATTCAATAGAATGTTTAAGTACCTAGAGTGCTATGAATTAAAAAGTAAAGTCCTCATTTCAAATCAATATTTAATAATCGTCCGCGATTTGCAGTGGATAGAGTGTCTAATATAACCATAGATTAGTAGCAAAAAATATGTTATATATATTTACCATGACCACACGAAAGGACTGTTTTCCTGTCAATGTCATTGTCTTCATCAAGGCATAAGCAGCATCTTTCTGAATAAGATAGTATTGAGAAAACCAAATTAATAGTACATGTATTTCAAGGTGATGAACTCAAATACATGCATACGTTTACTAAAACAAACAAGCATTCTGACAGTATTGCATAAGCAATACATATCCCCACAGGAGAACTATATTCGGTATATTGCATATCTTCGCCCCCACAAAATTTAAATTTTGAAAATTTCCTAAAATGTGTTGTATTGTATAAATTGTACAAAAAATAAAAATTAACAAAAAATATTATAGTTTCAAAGTAGGTTATTGACAATTTTTTTTTATTTTATGACGTCACAAACTCATCGGATTTTGCATAATTTTTCAAAAAAGGTCGAAATGGACTATATTTCAACAATTTTATTTATAGAATTATAGAGCGCATGCCTGTTCAGGAACAATATTTGCATATTTAATTGATATTATTATTCTACACATTATATCAAAATATTAAGCCTGAACAAACCTGCGCTCGATGATTTTTACTCAAAATATTGACGCAATTTTTACATTTTTCTATAGAAATCATGGAAAATTTAGATTGACGTCATTTTCCTGACGTCATTTCTGACGAAAACATTCAGTGCTTTGAAGTCAGCATGAATCGCCCTGTTTTAAAAAAAAAATTAAATTTTACTCCGTCAAAGTTTGATTTTGGGGGCAAATATTGGTTACTATCGAATAAAGTTCTTTGTATCGTATTGAAAAAAAAAAATCGGGGATTGACGATCCCGCTTTTTCCTAAAAATTCCATTTTATGATGGCTTGCGTATGAAAAGTGTCACAAAAATGTGTTGAAATTGTTTGAATGATAAATCACGCTGGAACATTAATTTAATGTCGCTCAATCTTAAAACATATTTTTTAAAACATAAGAATAAAAATACCATAGTTCCTAAAAATATCAATGAAATAGGACGAAATGCAAACTTGATACACAAATCATGAAAGTACACTCGCATACCTAAAATCAGCTCAATATCTCCGAGGGTTTAAAAAAAACAGGACAGCCTCACAACAGACAGAGGGACAGCTATGGATGGACGGACAGACTAAGATACAACCTAAAATCCCCTCCGGATTCACTGATAGTGGACTAAAAATATTATAACGCACGATATTCATATATTGTAACAAGATTTATTTTTAGTCTTCCGTTTGTTTGGCATGACATATTATTACATTATTGCAGATACATGTAGACCAAGATTTTTTCGATTATAAAATTTAAATATTCAAATAGACTCGGATTTTTTAAAGACAAATACTTCAAGTCCTCTTTGTAATTTTGACATTATAATGGATATGACGTTACAATGCCCTCAATGTGGATTCATTTAACATTGAAAATAATAGTAGAAAAAATAAAGCTTAATTATCTAACAATTTAAACGATAAACAATTCAATTTTTGCCGTGGCCTAAATTATCAATTAAGTATAAAGGACTCGCAATATTATTAATTGATAAAGTTTAATTTGATTGTATATTTATTGTCTACATGTACGTGTTAAAAAAAAGATGAAAATATTTTTCAAACTAAATTTGATTTCAATTGTTAATTTTTTTTTTTTTTTTTTTTTTTTTTTTTTTAATAATTTATTTTAATGTAGCCCGGAACTACATTTTAACTATTTCGATAAAGGTCATCGATCCGTATATTTTTATCCTTTTACTCTGTCCAAAATGCTTTGTCTTCGGATTTACCGAAATGAAAAAAAAGATTTCTCTCGCTTTTTCAATACTGAACAGAACCAGCATTCCGTGGGTCTTTGTCCATCTCCCGTTAAATATAGCCCAGTTGATATGTCTACCAGTAAATAAAACATTTTTTTCTGAATAGTACGAACAAACACTGAGAAAATTGTTTGCTTTTCAGAAAGGATTTTGTTAGCTTGTTTTTCCAATGTTGGCGTCTTTAAAATAACAATGATGAGCTTAGGCCCAAGAGCTTGATCAACTTAAAGCCCTACCAGGAATCCAACATACATGCAATCTAAATCTATAGACTACAACCCATCCTAACATGACACATTTTCTATCAGGATTTACACAGTAAGATTGACTTTTAGAGGGGAATCAGTCTAATGGGGTTCTCAGGGAACATTACATCTAGGATATGTACATGTAATTTAGTGACTTTACCTTCGATGAAGGCCAGTCACTTGAAGTGAAAGTCTTCTGGATCTTCTGGATGAGACTTTATAGTATGTAAGAAGTCCCATGTCGTGGAAGACAAACATAGACGGACAAAAGATTGACCGGTGCTTGCCCTCTCCTGGCTCAGGGTAAAATTACTGGGTCAGTATGTGCAAAAACTTGTTTTTCAGAACTTTGCAACATATTATTAGACGAGCTCGAGATAATAAGAATACATGTAAAAGGAAAACATATTGTTCTGAACTGCGAAATAAAGGTTTGAATGGGACCACTTTTAGGCAGGGAGAGGGCACCAAAACAGGTTTAACAGAATGATGGTCTTAAATGTATTCATTTCACTGATTACCTTTAGTTTTTGCACAGGGAAATGCACCAGAATGTGATAAATAAGAAATGGATGAAGGATGCCTCGAATACTCATTGTCTTGACAGATGCATGGGCCATTACAAGAGGAGCACAGTGTTGTTGGTTCCCTTACTGGCAGATCTTGGTACATTTCTACAAAGGTTTTCATATGAATCGTATATGAATATGCATACACATGATCATTTTTACGTCCAATTCTTAAAATATATTAGACTTCTTTTCTAACATGATATTTTTCTGCTTATTTATGATAGAAATATTATATATAGGTCTCAAATGAACTTAAAAACAGAGTGTTGAAATCCTTCGACAGACCAAAAATATGAAGAAATATTTTTGCAATTCAGATATTGTATTTCTTCTCAATATCGTATTTAAATTAAAAAAAAAAATCATTTCACTGTCCTAAAATATTCTTTTTACATTATTTGAAACTACATATAATCTTCAACTAATCAGCAATAAAAAGCTTGGTACAAGAAATTAAAAATAAAATATGTCATTGTCATTTTTAGATTTTCATTATCCCATATTTCAGTGCCAAAAAAAACCAAAAACACAATGATTTACGTGCAGTAGTTTGAAGGATCATGTTTTTTAAGTTCCTCCGAAATATGGCTGAAATATTGCCTACTGGGATTTAAACACAAATCAATTAATCATTTATTAAAATATGATAGGGAATAAGGTTAATGAAACCCACAGTGCAGGTTGAAACAACGTTTTCCGTCTATTGACTCTAATTTTGCCAGAAAGGTAAACACCATGACAATTTCCTCGATCAGATATTGCACATTATATTGATTGGTTAGCACTTAGTGCTGAATTTTAAATTTATTAAGCTACCTTGTTAACGATTTTGAAATAATCCCAGTAATAAGGGGAAAAACACGATGCATGGCTTATACAGTGTAACCTGTCTAATCCGACATGCACCGGGAGAGGAATTTTGTCTTGGAGTAGACAGGGTGTCGGATTACACAGTGCAAAGAAACATGGGTAATAGTAAAATTGGAACGAAATTAAACGTTGGAATTCACAGTGTGTCGGATTACACAGGTGTCGGATTAGACAGTTTTCACTGTATGTACATTGATAGACGGGAAACATGCTTCAGTAAAACTCGTTTAGTACGAACACGGATATAGCGAATTCACGGATATAGCGAAGTTATTTTAGATCCTCAGCTATATAAATTTAATGAATTTCTAATACGGCTATAACGAATAACGGATATAGCGAAGTAATTTCAAAGGTCCCCGTGACTTCGTTATAACCGAGTTTTGCTGTAAAACCTTAATACCATCCAATGTTTCCACTTGAACATAGCTGAAAAATTGCCGACTCGGCGTTAAACAATATTCAATCAATCATTCATTATATAATGCATTTTGAATTATTTCTTTATCAATTTTAATCATAAAACTTTTCCCATATGTCAGTAGAAACCTTGGAAATATTATTCCCCTTAATTCTTCTAAAAAGACCATTTATATAAATAAACTACTTTCAAGCTCATATATACAATTGCTTAAGGTGTAATCATTAAATCAAAAATTTATAATCGAATTAACGGTTGACGCAAATAATGGGCTTCATGTAGTTATTAATAAACGTGTCATCAAAATCCAAACTAACTTTTAAAATATCTGTTGGATAGAACGGTGAGAAACAACACATTTTTTTTAATTATCTTATACACATGAAAAAGATCATACTTCTTCAATTTCCCTCAATGACATTCTGTTAACTTGTAAAAAGAAATCCCGTTGTCCAGTACTTTAGATTTCAAAATAACCCCTACATTTGAATTAATCCATTTTGGAGTATCCATTTTTTTTCAATTGTGCTTTACATTTAACATATTTGGCTCTGTTACAAGTCATATAGAAATAATTATTAAAATACAATTTACAGAACCATTTCGGGAAAAAATATCTAGTACATGGGGTAACAAAAATCAAGGGTGACAAGAATAAAAATGATTAACAAATACCCAGGTGACAGTGCCAAGAAACAATGTTTTTGTGAGTTCATTGTTTGCATTTAATTTAAAAAGCAGTTGCAATAGACGAGTTAACAAAATTTAACAAAATTTAAACCGAAAGTGAAACGATTGGTATGTTTTATATCGAGTGATTACATGTTATCAAATAATATAATACCTTGGTTACTGCTGAATAACAATATTTGATGTATTTATGGTCCTTAGCAGTTCGGCCATTCCTTCTTTGTTTCAAGTGATTGTGTCATTCACGACCAGTATAACGAAATCTGAAACGAAACTTCCATTAAACTTCGAAATTACACAATGAATATTTGCTATTTTTAGTCAAAACATAATCCGGTCTTGGACCTAAATATTCAATAAATAATCTTGAAAACAATTAATAAACAATACTTATTTTGAAACGAGAGAATATTAACATACCTTTATAAGACATCATTAAAATCAAACGATTCATACAGTATATCTCGTCCTTCTAAAGATCGGATGAATCCAGTCGACCGAATCCAAAGTCAGTGGGCAATAAATATCTAAAGATTTGGAGATTTCGAAGGGATTTAAATTATTTATTGAAGGCACATGTACTGTTCTTCTTTCGTGTGTATTTTATTGAACATGTTCAATTTAACGAATGATCGGAGTGCACTCCCTAGGTTACTTGTACATGTACTAGTACATGCGTCATTACGCTTGCCCATGTTTCAATAATACCCTTCATTAACATCTTCGATCCTTCATGGAATAAAGAATTTTTTTTTAATATTTAGGGTAAATCTTGCGCCTGAAAAATATCTTATTTCAATAAAATTACTGAAAGATTACATTTGTTAATTTTCACAATGTATATTTCTTATTCCGTACACATGTTCAGATGTTGTATATAAAATATATATACAATGTACTGTACATGTTTTATACTAGAAAGCACAAAGAAATTCACTTATTATAAAGATATCCACTTCCACCCCAGCCCAGGACGTCGACCGGCGGATCCTGTCTCTCGGCAATATAGGTAGAACGCATAAAACTGTCTAGGCCAGTCAATATTCGTAACTACTCGGTCATTTTCCGCATAGGAGTCGGAAGCAAATTGAAAGGGGGACTAATTAAAAGGGGTCGGGCTAAACCAGCGAAAAAAGGTTAGCCCCAATTTAATATTCATATAAAATAATTTATGTCTTACTTTGGAAAAAGGGAAGTGGGCTAAGCCTAACCCCACCCCACCCCCCACCCCTGGTTCCGACGCCTATGCAACCAAGACTCCGGTGACCTTGAATTTCCCCAAATGACCTTGTGTCAAGGTCTTCACACCCTTCAATCATGAGCAATCTTTGTGTGAAATGAGAACCTACCAAGTCTATCTATGAGATAGATATGGACCGGACACGAATTATGAAATTTTTCTTCCAGTGACCTTGAATTTCCCCAAATGACCTTGGGTCAAAGTAATGAAACACCCTTAGGGCATAAGCAATCTTTGTGTGGAGTAATATATTCTAATGTTCCTTCGTAAGAAAGATATGGACTGGACACGTTTGCACAGAGAGACGAACAGACGGACACGCTGATTCCTATACTGTATACAGGGACATTTTCGCCTCCGTCTTATTTCCGCCCCTTTCGCCTTACCCTCATCTGGGCGAATTCAAAACGGGGCGAAATGAAATAATACAGTATAACTTCTTTAATAAAAATATGACTGGGCGAATTTAAAACGGGGCAAAATTGTTTGCAAGTGTGAAAGGGCGAAAATTAAACGGGGTAAAAATAACCCTGTATACAGTATACCCCCAAACTTCGTTTGCGGGGGTATAATTATTTTGAATTTTATAAAATTTATAAAGACATGTTTTCCATTCTTTTCCACATTTGCAAATATATATAGTCTAGCTAGCCCCTCTATACTATTAAATCAACAAGTCTTGCAACTACCCGCCATATTGGTTTTCGCCTGGACCCTTCACCTGACTTCAAACGTTACTGGCTATTCATCAGCTTGGAATATTCTAATTTATTGAATTAAATTGCAAATTTTAATCCAGCATTCACCATTCAGCCGCTTTCCCGCGTTTCCGCCATTTCTCTATTACTCCGTCACACACAGCTGGCCTGGGGGCAATAAAAGTCAGATCTCAGTCTCACTTTTCCGCTATATATTCTTTTGGAAAAAGTGAGACCGAGATCAAAAATGAGCTTGTCTTAGTTTTATAGCCCCCAGGCCTGATCTCGGAAGGAAGAAGTCTATTGACTGACAAATAAGTGCTATGCAGTACAATGGAACGCCCGGGCTCGATTCCCATTCGCGGCGCCGTATCAAACCTTAGACGTAGACAAAGGTAGTGGCTGTTGCATCGTCAAGCACTCGGCACTAGAGGTGAAAGTCACGGGTCTTTCGGATATGACCTTCGAAACGTAGGCCCATGTCAAGGTAGGCGTTGGTACGATAAAAAAAACCCTCATGGCTTAAGATAAGTCACTCCTGAAATTTGTTATATCAAGGATTTTTTGAGAAGTATTTTTTGGATAAGTACTCATAAAGTGTAACTCAAAATGGCAAAGAAAATAGGGAGTCAGTGTGCATCCTACTGATCTACGGTACATTTAAGTTGACCTTTCTGCACTTAAATTTCAGCTCTTTGGTTAATTACTTTTACCCTTATTATATTTGATCAAATGTAAGCATGGCCATAAATATAATCTTATTTTACGTAAAAAAGTTTGAATAATATTTATCATTAATCAAATCTTGCAAATTAATGCGCATAAATTATTGTGTGACCTTTTTGCACTAAAAAAATAACATATTTGGGGTTTTAAAAAACTTAATAGGCAATAAAAAATTTTCTTTTATCAAACTTTTTACGACTTTAGTGCTGATCAGTCATAAGTATCGAGTAGTTTAAAATAATGATAGAAAAAGGTGGGGTCAGTGATGTTAATTTTGAAATATTTGTCAAAATGTGATTTTCAGGCAAAAAAATTTGTAAATTTGATCTTGACTTCTTTAATTTATTTTCATTTTTTGGAAAAGTTTGTTGAGGGAAGGTGTAAAACTTAGTCTAAAAATATATATTAAGACCTATATTAAATATTTTTAGCAATATCAAAATGGAAAATATTCTCCGAGTAAAAGTATGTGAATTTCCATTACATTAAATTTTATAAATGTGCAGATTTGCAGAATTTTCTGCTAAATATCCTTCCACCAAAAAAATAGTCCCTCATAAATCTTGCTTCTTTGTAGATTTTTGAGCAGTTTTTTCAATGCATGTTAAAAAGTTTAATTTACATTGTTGAATTTAAATATGTTAAAAAAATTTAACTTTAATAAGTAGTTTTGAAGTAAAAGCTTCTGCGTGAACTTTTCTAAAAAGCTGACGAGTGACTTACCTTAATGTCCCCAAGTGATGAATATAGGTCTAACTTTGAAGCCCTTCACCGGCATACGGTGGCGTCTCAATATGAGTAAATCAATCAATCAAAGACATCGTTCTATTATAGTAATTTCCCCTTCCGACTCCAATCAATTCCTTAGGAAATACTTAAATTTGATTAAAAAGTTTAGGGATGAGATAAATTGGAAATTGAAGGAAAATGCTTTAAAAGTAAACTAGATTTACTGTGAGCAATTAGCTCACTAAATGATACACCCTGCCTCCCATATGAATATAATGGCAGTATCCATATTTGCCCTGGAAAATCCAAAATATATGTCAGATCAAAAAGTAAAATAGGAGGTGCACAATGGAAATATGTAATTAAGAATCTGTAATAGTTTCATTACATTTCCTTCAGTGGTATGAGAGGAGTTGGGGATAAGAGATGGGTACCCTAAAGCGTAACAGACGGACGGTCGGACGGACGGACGATAATACCTATTACTATATACCCTCCGACTTTTCAAGTGGGGGGTATAAAAATGTAGCCAAACATTTTGAGAAACCAAAGACTTTAAATATAATGTAACGTAGACATACATGTTGTTTCGTATTTAAATGAAATTGAGTTGATTCTAAGTGGCACTTTCTACGAAAGCCCAGAAGGCTCATTCGAGATTCGAGTTTCGAAATACGAGATTCGAAATTCGAGTTTCGAGATTCAAGATCCAAATTAATCCAATCAAAAGGCAAGTTCAACTTTGATTACTCCCCTTTATTATGTTTTACTATCAAGAAATCCGTTGAATATATTATAACAAATGGGTCATTTAATTAAATAATAATGCAAGAAAAAAGTATATATATATTAAAACGAAATAAAAAAACAAGAAGATTGATGAGGGAGAAAAATGTTATTCATATGAAATACTATTGAGGGTACAATTCTTTACCGTTTTGCCCCGCCTCCAATAATTTTGCCGATATATAGAATACTAAAGAAATCATAACTACATGTACTTAGTCTAGTATATTTAAGTCTTTGACCATAACACTATGGTCAGAGACTAAAATATTGAAACAATAACGCCACAGTTCTGCAGCTTAGCTAGACTCATCTACTATTTGATATAAGATAAAATAAATTCTAGTCTGTATTGTATCTATGGTTTTAAATTTATTCAAGTTATCAAAGCCTTAGACCAAGATAAGTAATTGAAAACTATTATTTTTATATATTTCCTCCACTAGAAAACCTACAAAATATTTTTGTGCCCTAAAAAACGAAATAACGTCAATAAGAATATCAACAACTTGATTAATAATTATGGCAAATATCAATAACAACAAGAGATCTTGGAAAAAGAAAATTTTTTTTTCAAAAATCTATATGAAAATAAAGATCAAGAACTCGATGGTGTCAATCTTGAAGATGTATGAACTTGTGTATTGAGTGATAATGTATCTTAGAGACCCGAGCGGTTTCCTTTTAAATAATTATCGAATATATATCTATTTTTATCCATCGCAAGATTGACGATGAATGTTGATAACCACAAATTTGCCCCCCCCTTCCCATTTGGCCATTCGCGTAATATTTCTCCGATATAATATACTATAGAAAACAGTAACTTTATGCTTATGTCCATTCAAAAATAACGTCCAACTAGAGCCGAGCTCGTTGCAAAGCAACGAGTAGGTCTTCTGTCGGAGCTGCGGACAGAGAAAAATGACCTTGAGTCAAGGTCATGTCACGTTCTAATGTTAAAGCAATCTTTTAAGGGTAGATATCATCTTATTATGTTATACTATTAAAAAAAGGATAGTTAAGGAATGTTTGCGACCTTGACCTTGTCAAAATGACCTTGGGTCACACCATGACACACGCTGGTGATGAGCATATCCCATTTCTGTGCTTCCGTATTGACAAATTCACACATATTTTTTCAAACAATGCATACCTTTTTTTTTAGATAGGCCTTGTCACAGCTATTATGCATATGTAAAAAGTAAGCAATGTTTAAATTTTGGAAAAGCCGGATAAACTTCAAGGTCAAAGTTCATGATATACTAGTATTTGAAATGATTTTATCACAGGTTACGTACATGTTATGTTTGTTTAATATGAAAGCCCTATCTCTCCTCATTAAAAAGTTATGATCAAGCCTCAAGGTCAAGTTGTCAAAGTCATTGTATTTAGAAAAGAGTTGTCTTAGGTAACACAGGGATAAAATAAAGGCCCTATCTCTTCTCATTCAAAAGGTATGAGTATAATGTCAGGTCAAACTTCAAGGTCAAAAGGTAAAAAATCAGTGAATTTTGAAAGGTGTTGTCACAGTTAATCCAAGATCAAGGTCACAGGGTCAAAAATCACAGTATATTTGAAAATCAAATGTCACAAATAATGCACATGTGAAATATGTATGATATAAATTGCGTAAATGCAGGCACGTAGCAAAAAGGGGGGGGGTGGGGGGGGGCCCCCCCACTTTTTTCCCCGACATTATCTTTACTATAGTAAATGTCCATTGAAAAGATGGTTGCCCCCCCCCCCCCACACTTTTGACCACAGTATATTCATAGCAAGGAAATATAGGGAAAAAATTAGCAGTGAAAGGATGTTGGCCTGGGAAAAAGTTGGCCAATTAGAATAACTTGATATAGGCCCGTAAACATGTAACGATTGCAATTACTTCAAAGTGGAGGGGGAGACGGGGCCTAAAAAATCCTCGTACTACATGTGTACCTTTCCAATAATAGAATCATCCATGCAAATCAAAAACAAGTTGCAGTATTGATATCCCCAATTTTTTAAATAACGAGACGATAATGGACTTCACAAGGATAGAATTTAACATTAATTTATGTACATGTGCAATTAAAATCACTATCAAAATTGGCAGAGTTATCGATAGGTCATCCTGTGTCACCCTTCAGTGTAACCGATGAACTCGTCCATAGATACCTCAGCAGATGAGAAAAGCGCTCGTAAACGCAGCACCTTTTATTCATTCGTCAAAGAATAGAATCCGACATTCAACACTTTTAAATCATGTTTAGAAAAACTTTATATGTGTATAGAAATATTCTTACGATTAGCGCAAATGACATATTTTCTTGATCTTAAATCTAGGACTCTGTTGAAAATCAAAGAGCGATAATGTTGACCACACGAATGTATATAGGTCAATGCGCGATCGATGAACGGGTTACATAACTCTAAAAACAAAGCAGTGAAGGTCCGAGGAAAATTCACGATGGATGATTTGAATGACAGTGAATTATCTTAAGCTTGATTTTTTAAAAAATAAATAATGCTACATTGAAAGTATTTTTCCTATCTCCCGTCTTGTTCTTTAAACTAAACACAAGGAGAAAGTCGTCTTTCTCTGTATGACATCCACCTAGAGAATACGTTAAAAATCTTATTTCAACAAAGTTAAACATTTAATTTAGCTAGGTTTATTATTCTTATCCAGTTTATTTCAGTTATACGTGTTATACGCGTACGCATATAGAATTCTTCTTTACTTGCCGTATAAAATCACTTACCTATACATGGACTATCAAGTTTTCTGCTCATCTAATAACACATGACTTGAACAAAATAACGTTTTCATGAGAACAATAAAATGTTAAAGAACCCATTTAATATCGATAACCATATCTAAATATTTACCGATTTTGAGTTATAGAGCAAAACTTTTCAAGCTCCCTCGATCCCTAATTTGAGGGGCCAGCCCCTTTTTAATGATGTCAAATGATAGATCTTAAAATTATGCACAATATTTGTTCAATATATCTTAACAAATTATTTTTAGTTTAAAAGATACATAAAGAAATATATGTAATTTTTTTTGCGTTTAGGCATTCTCATTTTTGACCCCTATCTAGCACCGTTTTGAGGGCAGAAATCGAAAAAAAAAAGCGATGTGCACAACTTCAATGCTTCTAGTATCTGAATTCAGTAGAATTTCTGCTCCAGCTTTTGTCGTTTATGAGCCTTTGTCTGGAAATGAACAGTACCAAATTTCCATTTAAAGGGAAATAACTCGTAAGCGGAAGAGAATTTTTGAAATTTTTGAAAACATTCTTATTGAGTTTTGTAACGTTTACAAACTCTTAAAATTTGAGCGAAATCCGTTAAGAAATGATCGAGTTATGAGATCTCAAAGTTGGCGTCTTGAAAAAAAAAGAATAATAGAGAATAATCTTAACCATCAGAATCAGTAGGTCTTTCGCCTGAGCGGAAGACCTTAATAACCATAATAACCCCTATTTTTCGGGGGTGGGGATAGGGGGATTTACAATGATTTTTATGCCCCCGTAAACGAAGTTTCGGGGGTATATATTTTTTGACGTGTCCGTCTGTCTCTCTGTCTGTCTCTCTATCTCTCTGTTTGTCTGTTTGTCCGCAAAAACTTTAACCTTGCCCATAACTTTTGATTAAGTGGAGCTATGTCTTTCACATTTTATATGTGTATTCATTGTGACAAGACCTTTCTTTGGGTACCACCAAATTTGACCCTTTGACCTTGAACTTAGAGTTTGACCCACTTAAACACATTTTTTTTTCTTTGGCTATAACTTTTGAACGGTGGATAGTAGGACTTTTATACTTCACATATATATTCTTTATAGCAAGCTAAGACCTTTAATTGGATAACACCAATCTTGAATTTTTGACCTTGACCTTGGAGATTTATGTACTAATGAAAAAAAATTAACCTTGGCAATAACTTTTGAACGGTAAGGGATAGAGCTTTCATACTTTACATATGTAATCCTTGTAAGAAGACGCTTCTTTAGATACTAAGAGCTTTGACCCTTTAACCTAGACCTTGGAGTTTGACCTTTTTTTTGTAAATCAAACATTTACAATATCTTTTAAAGGTTTAGAGATAGTGCTTTCATACTTTATCCATTTAATTCTTGTGTCAAAACCTTTCATTTGAATCAACACCTTTGACCCTTTGACCTTACCCTTAAAGTTTGACCTACTTTTAATTTTTTTAAACCTTTACCATAACTTTTGAACGGGTAGGGCTAGAGCTTCCATTCTTCACATATGTATTCTTTTTGGAAAGACCTTTCAATGGATACCAATAACTTTGACATTCTGACCTTGACTTTGAAGATTTACAGAGTTATGAAAAAACTTTAACCTTTGCAATTACTTTTGAACAGTTAGGACTAGGGCTTCCATACTTCATAAATATATCCTTTGTGTCAAGTCCTTTTATTGGATACCAATAACCTTGACCTGTTGACCTTGACCTTACAGATTTTCGGACTTATAAAAAAGTATTAGCCTTGGCATATAAGGGCTAGGGCTTTCATACTTCATATATGTAATTTCTTGTGACACGACCTCTCATTCAATCCCAATAATCTTGACCTTCTGACCTTGATCTCTGAGTTAAATTTACTTTTAAATCTTTTAACCGTGGCCATAACTTTCGAATGGTAAGGGCTTAAGGCTTCCATACTTCAAACATGTGTTCTTTGTGGAAATACCTTTCACTAGATACCAATAATATTGACTTTCTGACCTTGATATTGAAAATTTCTGTACTTTAGAAAAAATTTGGGAACAGATGGTAATAGGACTTTCATGTTTTACAATTGTATTTCCGATTAGGAGAATATACTTTGGGTACCAATATATTAAATTTGCATTTAAAGAAAAGTTTAATCTTCACTTTATTGCCATACGGGGGCATCAGTGTTTCACAAACACATCTTGTTTTTTAATCTATAATTCCCAGTGGCTCATTATCTTTATTAAGCATGCATGTTTCAGCTACCGTATTAAAGGGGCTGTATATTGGTTTCATAAACTTGGTCACGGGCCACTTTCTAATACCGTGTCAAAAACACTATCCACCTTGAAACCCGTAGTCCTTTTTACTTAAACGGGGGTATTTAGTTTGTGATTATGACAAATTTACCAAAATAAGTGTATCTTGTATCTTTCAGCCATATATGGATATTTTATATCAATATTATATAAAATGCAGAATTTTTAAACATAAAATCCTAAACTCTTGTGTATAGACAAAAATTCTATTTTAGTATCAATGTTGACTAATTCTATTAGTTGAGACCACATTGAAAATCAATTAGTTGTACCATATTTCATATTCTAGAATCAATTTATACACAAAACATGAAGTTAATCAGAGAACATTGCTCACCAAACTTTTAGCATGGTTTTCTCGTAGAAATGCTCTTAAATTTTATTTAGTCCGTGACACAAATAATTGAGTATGCACAACTGTAAATAAAATTAAGTAAACTAATAACAAAAATTAAAATTTAAACGAAGAAGAAAAACATTATTGTATTATTGTTTACTTCAATATTTGCTTGTCAAGATCTATTCCAATACAAAAAATGTACATTTATTTACAAAGGTTTGATACGTATACGGATGCCTGCATGCATAAATAATTTCATTCAAGTTGTTTAAATTTGTCTTTATTTATTTATTTCAAGTCAAATTCGTTTAATTCACTAAGCATTTCCATTCCTTCTTGTTCATTATATGTGCAACGTCTTGGCTGATATGGTAGATATCTGTTCTTTTCATCTTTTTTGACTGGTGTTTCTGTTGGTGTCAGATATTCAACAGTTTCAAAATCATAATTGTTGAATGGAGATTCATACTCTTCGGAATCGAAATTTAGATGATCCTGAAGTTTTATTTCCGTACTTATTGGGCTTTTATTTTTTTCCGTATTTATTTGAAGTGAAAACACGTCGTTTTCTTGGAATGACAGTGTTGCAGATACAGAACCTTCATAAAAATGATGACAGCCCACAGCATTATCAACAGCTTTGTTATGTGTGTTTGGAATCGTGTCTGAGTTTTGGTAACTTCTTTTTGTATTCCTAAAGTCCCTCTCAGTGAAGGATGAGTGTGTTATCCGTCTCCGCATATATTTCACGTAAAATATTAGAAGACATACCAAGCATGTTGACGCAGCAAACACAAAAAAACCAACCATTGTTTTGAAAAAAGTGTCCAGTTTTGCTTCCAAATACGCATGGGCATAATTACTTGAATGAGAATCCTGTTGATCAAATTGTCCTGAACTTGAGAACGTAAAGCCTGTGGAGAGTATTGGTCCAGAAGCGCCCGTTGTAGAAAAGGCTGTTGTTGAACCTTATTTAGAAATTTTGAAATAATTACATGTAATGTTTATTATCTTAATATAAGATATAAATAGTAGTTTAATCAGAACAAAGTGCAGCAAGTTATTCTGCCTACCTATTAAAATGACATTTATATCTATGTACATATTCATATACAATTATATTATCACGAGCGAATATTTTTCAAATACGAACCTATTGAAAAACAAAACATGTTCATTTAAGCCTGATTTTATTAGCAAAGATATCCAGCCTTAAACATACATGTTACACTGTAACATTGAAACTGGCTCCGTAAGATAAAATGATAACTGATATATGCAGATACTTTTGTGCTCCCGGATAGGAGGATCCCGGGAATACATTGTTTTTGTCCTGTCTGTCTGTTTATCTGGTTGTCTTTCTTTTTCTCTGTTGTAAATTTTAATTTAGCCCTAAACTATTAGGTCATAGTGGCTATGGCTCTCGTATTTTACATGTCTATTCCTTGTGATATGTCCTTTCCTTGGGTTCAACCAAAAATGTTAATGAAAATACCCGAATTAGTAACGAATGATTCGATTTGAATAATTTAGGTCTTCAAAATGAAAAATGCGCTTACCTAGTATTAGATAAATCTTAACAAGAAAAGGGAAGTGTTACAAATACTTCCAGCTAAATAGCCACCGATTTCACTCCATGCATAAGAGACTCAAAGACTGTTTAAACAAATGTGTTTGTGAAACACTGTGCCCCCGTTTGTAATACAGTTCTGGATTTGGAAGTCACAGTTGATGTCACATGATCAAAATTTTCTGTACCAGTAGAAAGGTCTTGTCATACTTAACACTCAGTGAGTGTTCTCCATCATTTTAAGTTTAACTGTGGCGCAAGAAATGCGAGAAGTGCTAATATTCGCGATTATTGTGCGACTAATTTACAAAGGAATCACGAAATGAATTGAAAAACACAAAGCACCTATGAATCAATATTCAAATACAATTAGCATTGATTTTTTGGCAAAGTGTTTGATGAATTAAAATATAATAATGAAAAAATGATATCGATGTAACATAGTGTAGAACAAAAAATTAGATTATTTCCACAATATATACTGTTAAAAGACCTCCCTTCCCAAACAACCACAAAAAACCTGAATAAATAGATATTTGCTTATAGAATCTGAAAAAAATATCAGTACTAATAGGGTTTGAGTATTTCATCCTATTTAAGTAATAGATTGTTTTCAAAATGTAAATATACACATGCAGTAGTCATTAAAGATCGACAGATGAAATTCTGGCAGGTCACATAAGACATGATGTTTTGCATAGCAAGTCAAACGTTGCAAAATTCATTCAATCTTTTCCATTTGTATTGTAAAATTTTCCATTTTTATTGTATAATTTTTATTTATTTGTATGCTTAGATTTTCCATTTGTATTCTATAATGGTAATTTTTTTTATTTGTATTCTATATTTTCCATTTGTTTTGTATAATTTTTCATTTGCATTGTATCTGAGGGATTTTGTTTTGTTATGAAGGATTTCATTGGTTTAATGTGATCATATATCGGGTTTGGTAATAGACCGACAGTCTGTCTCGTTCGTACGAAACGACAGGTGACTACCGCAAACGCAACTTTTTGGGCCTTTCCGACTATCAGAAAAACGACATCGAATGTATATGGTAGACGCCCTTTTCACGATCTTTGATTTAATTGCATGGAGATATTTTAACTTTGTAGCATTATCTTACCCAGAATACTATTTCATTTTTTATGCGCCTCGATCGATGGATCCAAGGCGTATATTGTTTTGTACTGTCTGTTTGTCGGTTTATCTGTTTGTTTGTCTGTCGTCAAATATAACCTTCTCCATGACTCTTGAGCCTTGAGAGATAGAAACTTCGTATTCGGTATGCAAATTTCACGATAAAGAACTTTCAAAAAATACCAAGGTCAATGACCTTGTGACCTTGACTTTCAACTTTATACTAAAAATAGCTTTTTCAAAATTATCCATAATTCAGGACCGAAAAAAGATAGAGACCTCATATTTGGTAAGCATACTCCACTAATAAAGTTCTTTCAAATACGATGAAGATAAATAACCTTGTGACATTGACTATGATCTATATGCTACAATAGTTTTTTTTAATTTGTTGACGCTGGGCGCTTAGTGTGTCACGAACACATCTTGTCTTTCTTTTTATTTTGTTTTGGTGGAGGGATGCTATAAAATCCCGATATATGGTAATGAAACATTTATCAAATGATGTATCACGATTAGATCAAAATGTAGGTCCCTCGATACCTGGGACAACTTATTTATTGATGAGGGCATAAAAAATAAAAAGGCTTTTTCCGGGAAGTTGGAAATTATTTTGCGATTTATCGCCTAATTTGTATTTTTTTTTCTTTCACTAAAAGTATAAATATGTATTTTTGATATCTACTTAATCCAACTAATACTAAACATTCACTTACCCTGCAATGAAAATGTGGAAATGTTAGCGAAACACAAATTTATCTATTTGTTTTTAAATGCTCATTAAAGAAGCCATACTAAATCAAATTAGCGATTTTTAATTTAAGTGATCTCAAGACCCTCCTAATACAATTCATTGCTTACAGTAAGAGTTTTTAGAAAGAACAAGCAAATGCAAAGAATTATGGTCGCCAGAAGCTGATTTCTACGTGGCTGGAATGTTATAGCATTATTATTTATAGCATATTTTGTGAAATATTATGTCACGCAATAGAAATCACCAAATTCATTTTTAACTACGTTAAACATGAAAGTCGAGGGGTAAAAAAGAATAACATGCTCGGACACATCTTGTCACAGGCAGTGAACATATGATAGCTCCTTCTCTTTTTTATCAAAAATTATGACCACATTTAAAGCTTTTGAAAAGTATGTCAACTTTTACAGTCATGTGGTCACATTTTCGTGGTTTTTTTAGAAAGTCATTGTCACAGGTAAAAAAACACGTTTAAGGTTTCTTGATACTCTGATGAGCGAGATAACTCTTATTGACTTAAGTGTCTATTATTCCTTTATTTTGCCACGTTGAAGTGTCTTTTTTGTCCAATTAAGCCCCGCAAGCTACCTGTATGCTATAACTGTTTGTAAATATCTTAAAAGCAACCTTTCTTTTGGAAAATTTTTAAGGTTTTAGCAACATCTATGAACCTTTATATGGAAAGGGCCTAATTGTATTTATCTAAATACCCACAGCAAGTAATAAAGTTGTTAAGTCATTTAGAGCAATTAGTTTTAGTAATCTTTACAATTTTACAAAGAAAACAGAATGCAAATTCAAAAATCTAGTTTCATTTTCAATTCAGTGACGTTTTAGGCGATTTTTCAATTAATTGGTAGATGGACGTTGAAGTAGTAATGCAATCTTGTAGAGTAAGCTTTTCTTCTATATTTTTTACATCGGAGAACGTGCTCTAGAGAAGGAAATCTTCCTCTAAATAGGCTCTAGAAGTCGACATTCCACACTAGAGAAAACTATCTTTAATAGTAATTTTTCTATAGAAATCACACACCCGATTCAATTTGCTGGATGCTCTATTTTATGTTTTAGAGTGAGATTTTCAACGGAGACAATACTCTTCAAATCAAAAACCATGGCTGTAATTGTGAATGAGGGGAAAAGGTGTAACATTTTGTTAAAAAAAAATGGCGACAAGTACCAATGAAATATACTCAGTATGAAACATGAAAATTTTAAACCGTCAAACTTATTATCATTATTATTTTTCATTAAAATCATGCTCATATTCTGGTCAATTAAACCCCAGTCAGTATCTTAAGTAAAACACAGAAGCAGCATAAAACAATTACGTACGTAAAGTTGATACAATGCACCCATGGATGAAATGACAAAAGTCCTTGGAACAGTTGCATTTCTCTAAACATTTCCTTCCGTAATTCGGACTAGCACATCGATGTGAACAGTTTCTTCCAATGTAACCTGCACTGCATTCTGATAAAAGAAAGCGTTTTAATCAAATGTTACCAAATTCGTGCTATGCAACAATTCAAATTAGTGTTCACAGGGTAACTGGACTTTTAAAAGACATTTTCTATTGGAAAAAGTTTGGTGTTACGTGTCTGTTACCGTATTCAAGACGATAAAAGACCTCAACTTGCAAAATTAATGAAAAGATGGTGCTTCATGGAAAAAAAACATGGTCACTACGAACTGGTTATAAAATGCTTCCTTATGGTACTTGTTTTTAAATAAAATTCATTTTATAACACAATCTCCCGACTGTATTTATTGCAGCCTTTATATTCAATGTTTAACCAAAATGAGAGGAAACCTTTGATTTATTTACATATTTCAACCTGCTTTTCCGTATGGCAATAATACCAGTTGTTTTGAAATAAGGCTGTTTTTGTCACTAAAAACACTTATCGATGTTCAATTAACAACGCAGTCGCCCCCTTAAATGATTTAACCAAAATGTTAGAGTCAAATAACTGACAATTCTTAAATACATTCTCATTCTAGATGCACTATTTTGTTTTTATTCTACAATAATACTGGATCATGCATTGTCGCGTTGTTCTTGAAACCAGCGCATCACATACATTTTTATATATTGCAAATAAAACAAAAAAGATATTCATTATGATTAATTATGTTACATTAAACAATACTTTCCTGTGCACATTCCTAATTTTTTATTCCACTCAAATCCAGAACAACATTTTTGACCATTCGGACTAAATGATAGGAGAAATAATGATTTTAGATTATTTAGATTGTATAATAATAACTTTCTTTACTTTAAGTACAAGAAATTCCAACTAATATTTTTACATCTCATATTTTCCTAAGTTACTTACCCATCACACAAAAGGCATATATACTGCTGAAAACAGTTCATTAACAAAGCAAAGTACGCAAATTTTGTCATCGCCATCGCCATTTTAAAATATACCTCTAGATATGTTTTCCCTGGTTCTCAAAACAAATTACTAAAACCAATCATTGATTCAAATATAATTTAAATATTTTTTATTATACTTCCTACATATTAAAACACTTTTAAGGTTACAGATGTCAAGAGCGGAAATATTTGTAATGAAACTAAAATACTTGTGTATGCCAATATTTGTTGAATGCTTTAACATTGACATAATACACAGGATTTGTGAGAGGTTTCATGAAGACAATTTATTTTATCTAGATCTGATGATAAAGAAAAGTCTCTTTGTAAAAATAAATCCCTAAAACACCACAATAAAACCACTTAATTAATTTCTTTATATATATAAAAATCATTATTAATTTCATTTCTTTTCAAGTGAAATGATAACATGTGCTGTAAATTGTACAATTACGTTTATAAAGTTTTCATGAAAATTTTATTTAAAGTAGAAATGTAATCAAGCACATGGCGGTCTCAAATCACAATAAGTTTTACATATACTATATAGAAAGCACAGAGAAATTCACTTTTATAAGGATACCCACTTTCGCCCCAGCCCGGGGTTGAACTCTCGCCCTACGGAATCTGTCTCCTAGCAGTACATGAACAGCGCGTTAGACCGCTCAGCTATCTAGGCAAGTCAAAAAATTGGTTCGATGCCTATGGAATACTCACAACGCTGCCCTACACTACACAGTCATTGAGAATAGAAGTGAGATTCAGTTATTAGGACATCAGTTGTTAGAGGATCGTTACCAATATATGTTGTGATAAAATTTTCAACAAATCTGAAACTAATATAACTGCCATAAGTGAAGAAATATTAATAAAGAAAGCACAGAGAAATTCACTTTTATAAGGATACTCACTTTCATCCCAGCCTGGGGTGGAACTCTCGACCTACGGAATCTATCTCCAAGCACAACAGGAAAAGCGCGTTAGACCGCTCGGGTATCTAGGCAAGTTAAAAAAAAACTTGCTTCCGATGCTGATGGAATTCTCACAACGCTGCTCTACACTATCAATTTCGAAATCTAGAAATATTAATTGAGTCGTTGGACGAGAAGTTTTCTTGTGATCTAGTGGTACCCCTAAATCCCTTATTAAAAAGTTACTTAAAGTAGACATTAGATTTCAAATTCTTCACTACCAGACCTACCTGCGAAAAGAAAATCGTCTAAAAAATGATCTTATGTATTCAAACCAGACTCGAACGGGAAAGCCAGTGAAGAAACGGTGCAAATCTTTCCCAAATTCTGCAGCAAATGAAACTACCCGTAGGAAGGCATCTATCTGTATGTGTGTAATGTAATCCGTCTACAAAGAAACCTTACGGATGTACAACACACCCATCGCCAAAAAATCCTGTCGTTTAATTTTCTATATATTTTTTTTAATATATTTCTATATATCTACTCTGCGTACATACACATTTTGGACAGGAAATTTCAAATGTTACCCCATTTAGTTGTTTTCGAAGAGAGATTTTTTTAATCGATGAAACCTTGATTTTCAAATAAAAGTCAGGTTAGCTATAACTGTCAAATTTGATTGACTTATATTTTTTTAAACATCCAACACCAAACTATAGTCATCTTTTAGATATACATATCATAAATGTCATTTTAAAGACCTGAAACTGAGAAAAAAAACTATGAATTATCTACGCTTTGGAAATTGTGTATTTTTCAAATTCAAACTATTTTTTGGTGCAAAAAAAGACCTCTCGTTTAATTTTAATTTGGTAAAAACTTTTTTTAGGTTGCTTGTAGTAAAATTAATCTTATATATATATATATATATATATATATATATATATATATATATATATATATATATATATATATATATATATATATATATATACAGGTGACTCTCGATCTCTCGAAGTTCAAGGGACCGCAAGAAAACTTCGAGAGATCGAGGGGTTCGAGAGATAGAAAGTAAATGAAATCCGGAATTTTCAGTTCCGATCATCGAAGTTCTACTTTTATAGATACCGGAAGTATAAATAAAGTCATAAATAAAGTCATTGCACATTTTCTATCGTATTTTACAGGTAATATTTACTTGATATCAACAACAATGATCGTATTTCGACTAAATAAAACGAATTCCTAAAGTTTCAATACTTATTTGTTCTTATGTAATGACTACATGAAATCCGAATAGCAATTGTCGGTTTTACTATTTCGCGGCTTGATTTGGTCCTTCACCTGTTAACCAGACGGTGTTCACAAGATTTTTCTTAATCGGTATTCAGTCCTTGAGAAAAGTATTTCTTGTGCAATATTTGCCATACTGGGATTATGAAGACTCTTATAAAAGTTCATAGCCTGTGGGAACTTATAGATTCGACTATAAATTATTTTCTAAAAATTATCGTCTCGTTTTCAAGTCAAAATATTAAAGTTGTGAATTTAAAAACAGTTTATAATTTACCAATAATAATCAACTAATTATATCAACACACGGACTACCCAAAAGTGAAGTATCATCTATGTCAAAAACAATTAACACCTCAATACCAAGCTCCAGGCGTTCACTGTTTTCCAGCTAAGTTCACGGCTGCATCAATATTACGCTTGATTGACTTGTATACACACGCAATCAAAACTTCGAGAGATAGAGAGTAAAATTCAATGAAATATGTGTAACGGGACTCATGTTTTGGTTCGAGAGATAGAGAACTTCGAGAGATAGAAGTTCGAGAGATCAGGTGTAAATTTGCTTATTTATATAGAGGAAAAAACGGGACCGGAGGTTCACTTCGAGAGATCGAGAACTTCGAGAGATCGGAGTTCGAGCCATCGAGAGTCACCTGTATATATATATATATATATATATATATATATATATATATATATATATATATATATATATATATATATATATATATATATATATATATATATATATATATATATATATATATATATATATATATATATATATATATATATATATATATATATAAAAGTATAATTTTTGTACATACAGTTTTATTTAATAGTGTGGGAATTACCCTCTCCGCATTTCTCCCTAAATCGCATTCCCGCGCGTTTTTCTGTCTTCGGTCCATTTTTATTACTATGCTATGAATCTACAAACACACATTTTAAAAAATCAATTTGGAATTATTGCTTTTGCTTAAAAAATACAACTTACATATGTATCAGATTTCCCAAACGTAAAGCGTATTGTATTTAAATGTAGATTTTTAGACAATTTTTGAATACCCCCTCCACCCCACTCGTTCTTTTTGCGCCGCAAATTATTAGCATTTAACTTAACATAGTTTTAAATTGGTTTCAATTGCCTAACTAAAATCTGTACATAATTTTCTGTTTTTATTTATTCCTATTAAAAAAATCCACGATCTTCTTCTTACAGCACATGAACTACGTTAAATACTAATTCCAAGGGCACGACTCTGTTAAATTGGCTCCATCAAACCCAGATAAGCCTAGATTTTCTTATGCTAAATCTATATACCTAATTTCATTTCAGTATTTGGAAAGGCTGTGAGGAAAATGAACTGAAGCTGATGATGGATCGATCGACAGACCAAAATTAACAAAATAAAATAAAATAGTAATTCCTGCCTTGTTTATATAATCTTATGTTAACTAATAGGAAAGCCATGTGGTAATAAAGTTCAATGACCTTTCAATCCACATGACACAAAAACAAATAATTATTCTTACTAAAATGTAATCTTTTTCCCAATTATTTTTTTATTTAAAACATGATAAGGATAGATTTAATTTCAATCACAATTGGCCAAAATTGAATTTAAAAGACCTATAAAATTTCACAAAATTAACTCTTTTTTTTCTTAACGATCTATCAAATACAATTATGATGAAGCATTCTTCCTATATTTTAATACACCAGCACTGGTGAAGTTTAAACAGAAATAACACATTTCTTAAAGAGTTTTTTTTAAAGACATACTGTAAACGAACTTTTTTTCAACTTATTTAATCCTTTTTGCTTTGAACTTTCCTTAAATAAATTTATAAATAAGTTTTAAATAAACAACTAAGGAAAAATTTATCAAACTTCATATCATGATTCTGATACATGTATGTACTGCTTGAAGTTACCTATCGCATCAACTTATTTGACCATGATTTTTACCTTGACATTGACTGAAATGTCAAACTATGAATTAAAAAAGAAATTGTTAATAAACATAATACTGTATGCAGTTCTAAAGTTGCTAGACGTTTGCAATGTTCTTTATTTTTATTTTTTACATCTATAAACAGCAATAATTTATTATAAGTTGAAAGCTTTTATGGTTATGAGAGTTTTGACTAACATTCTATTTGCTTATTCTTCTTTTTAGTGCATTAAACAAAACATTTTTTTTAAATAAGAGTTGTATCCAATTAATTATCTACGTTAAATGTGTATTGGAAGCATTAACTGACTTTAAATGACGGCTTTGTCAAGCTTCCAATTCTAACTAAAAATAGCACAACGGTAAATCCAATTTATCCATTTTCGTTTTCTTGCCTTCTAGTTTGGATTTGTAAGCAAGTATGGATATTTGAGCTCAATCTGTTCCTCAGGTAATGTGAATTTCTACAGGGTTGTAATTGACTTTTGTTTACATTAAATCTTTAGATACATGCAAATTATCATAAGAATGATATGGAGATAACAAACAGTATTCAAACTCAAAGGCCAATTAAACAATATGCAAAATAAGAGTAGAGCAAACACGGACCTCTGAAACATCAGAGGTGGGATAAGGTGCCATGGAGGAGTGAGCATCCCCTGTCGACCGGTCACACCCGCCGTGTGCTCGTTGTCATGATCATGAAATAACGGGAAATATCCGTCGTCAATTCGGTGTATTAATAATGGACTAACAATTGGTATGAAAAACGTCAGTCAGCATTTGACTCAATGATAAATTGTATTTGCTGACAAGGTCATTGTATCGACCATAGAACTTACGAAATAATTACTTTAAACGAGATATTCTTGTTTCATCAACTTGCTTGTCAATAATTTACTTCGTTTTAGGAATTGTTAATACGTAGAGCATGCTCTTGGGTATAGAATCAACTGAGAAATATATACTCCGTATGCAGGTGATAATGGTATATTGCTGCATAAGTAAGGGAAGTTGACGATAGAAAAGTTATCACATTTATCATATAGCTTGGTTGTTAGATTACCATTAAGGTCTTTCTCAAGTAAAATATCCAAATATGAAGCAGAAGTGTCGGACTCTGTGGTATCTTTTATCTCAAGCTCACCAGGATATATCGTGTCGACGTAGGAATAGAAATTATCATTATTAATTGACAATGCGTCGTCGATATATCTAAATGTCGAGTTGGAGGCTACAGCGAGTGTTTTCTTCTTTTCACGCATTAAAAATTTTGCATAAATTCTGCTTGATGTGAATATAAAAATAAGTCTGCTAATAACGGAGCGCAATTTGTAGCCATGGGAATACCAGTAGATTGTTGGAATACCTGGTCTCCAAAAACCACAGAGATATTGTCAATCAGAAACTCAAGCATCTTCTTGATGTCAACTTCAGAGTACTTATGTGTGCAATCAGAATTGTGCAAATGACCAATGACGAGGTAAGTAAATTTATGAGTTCCATTTCTATTGAAGAAGCAGTCAATGATATCAAAAAGCCTGGATTTTAATTTGTCGTGGGGAATTGTTGTGTATAAAGTTGAAAAGTCGTAAGTTTTTAAGCTGTTGATTTTTGTAAAGTCTTGTGATTTCAAATTGTCCAAAAGTTCTTTAGAATTTTTAAGTATCCACATATCTGATTCACACCACTTCTTGAATATATAGTTGCACAGTTCTCTTGTTTTTCCTTCACTACTGTCAATATCTGAGTGAGGAGTAACGAAAGAGGCTTGATTGAACATTTACTGGAACCTGCAATGTATCTTTGTTTGTAAGGATTTTTATGAAGTTTCGGAATCCAATATATATTAGGTAGTTCAAATTCATTTTGGCTCTGTGGAATATTAAAACTATTCAAAACTGACAGGTGATTTTGAAGAATTTCTTCCTTAGAAAGGGAAGTATGAGTATAAGTAGGATTACCACTTGTAGAATTAAATCCAAGTTCGTCTAGAATGCAATTAATATAATGAGTCTTATATGTAAACGAAGACAATGTTGTTACCTGCTTTGTCGGCAGGAACTAGTACGTACTGATCGTGTAATCTATCTAATTCTTTTCTATACAACTTCTGACCCGTTTCATTCGTTTCAGTGGTTAAAATGATCTACAGTTCAATTGACATTACAAATACAATGAGTAGTTTTGTTATACTCAGGATATCATTGCAGCAGGGTTCAAATAAGGATTTAAATCTATAAAATTATACTGTTAACAGAGCATACTAAAAAATTACATTCGGTTTATCTTTGAGCTAAACATTAGGTATGTCACCATTGAAATTTGTTAAAAATATTAGTTAAATCAAAATTTTTTTTGATAAGTTCATTTTGGATAAGTACTCATATCGTGTGACGTAAAATCGCAGAGGAAATAGGGGGTCAGTGTGCGTCTTACTGAACTACAGTACTTAGACTTTAACTCTTTGGTAAATTACGTTTACCTTTATCATATTTCATCAGATGTAACCATGACAATAAATAGAATTTTATTTTACATAAAATTAATTTAATGCGGGTAAATTATTAGTGACCTTAGTTGCTTACTGCATAAAAAGTAACATATTTTGAGTAGTAAAAATAAATAGGCAATTAAACATTTTCTTATATCAATTTTTTTACGAATTAAGTGCTGAGCAGTCACAAGTATCGAGTTCTTTAAAATAATGAAAGAAAAAGTTCGTGTGAGTGATGTTTATTTTGAAATATTGGTCATAATAAGTGATTTTCAGGCATAAAACGGTATAAATTTTATCCAGAAATATTTGACATCTTTTTCGTGGCAAAATTTGTTGAAGGAAGGGATGGTGTCACTTGTTTTAAAGATATAAATTAAGTCCTTTTTTAATATTCCTAGCAAAATCATAACGAAAATATTATCCAAGTAAAAGTCTGTGAGGACAGAGTTCCATGATATTAAATTTAGAATTTAGAATTATCTGCTAAACATCCTTCCACCGCAGGAAAAAGTTCCTCATAAATTCAACGACGGTTTTTCCGTTATTTCCTGATCATGACAAGGAGCACGCGGCGGGTGTGACGGATCAGCAGGGTTGCTCAATCCTCCATGGCACCTGATCCCACCTCTGATGTTTCAGAGGTCCGTGTTTGCTCTGCTCTTATTTTGTATTGTTTTATTGACTTTAAGATTGATACTGTTCGTTATCTCAATATCCTTCATACATTCAAACATATAATTAGGAGTTACTAATTCCAACATTATTTTTTTTTATTTTCGCACTGGAAAATAAAAAGGTATCTACATTGATGTGATTCTATCAAATCCTACATTTTACACAGAATCATTTCAATATTTTGTGGGATGATTGGTGTATATTTACATCCACTGAATATTTTCTCCTTTTTCTTAAGAAAACCCATTGCGCTAATCACTGCATAAACTACATTAGGCATGTCGCCTGTACAGATTTCTTGATCAGTGGTTGTTCCATCAATGAAACGTATAAAAACGTTCGCATCATTAATACAATAATTAAACTTTTTAATCCTTCTTTAAATGATTATTCAAACAGATATAAAACTGGAATTAATGGTCGCAGCTATTGCAGAAAAAATTTACATAACCCGCTTACGCGGGATATGTTTTTTTCTGCAACAGCTGCTTCCGTTAATTCCAGTAATAACAAACAAAGAAAGCATTTTATTGTTTAATTTCCTGGGAAGTGCAATAATGTTTCGAATTTTTGTTTTATCTGAAGGGCCAAATGATGGTAAAATTGTTTTATTTTAAGACAAACACACCCTATAGCCCAGAATCTTTAGATTTTATGCAAAGGGCTATTCATCTTTTAGAAAATGATGTTTCGATTTTATATAGATATGTAATAAGATTTAACCTAGAAGGAGGGTCGAAAATACATTGTTTGCGCACTTTTAATTTAGTTATAATGGTATCATTCATGAGGTAAATAAAATAATACATGTAAAAGCACTGCATTATGTACTTAATTGAAGGCTGATTGTGCATTTTGCTTTGAAATCAGACCATTAAAATTGGTGGAGTAGTGGTTTCAATATTTTCGCATTTTGTTATTCTCTTACTCACTATGGCAAGAGTGTTCAAGGAAATTAGATACTTTTACAAAGAGATAATCCTAATGCATCGTAGTCTAGTTCAATTTTGCTTAAAGTATTACTGAAATCCAGAGTCACAGATGTGGGATAATGTGGGATAATTTATATTTCGAATTCTTTATTTGTTGATGTACCAGAACTCCAGACAAATTCGACATCAATTCGTTAGAATTCGTTGCTGATTAAAGAAAAACATTTTTTTTAAGCGCTAAGCGCGCATGCGCAAGCGATTTATAGGGTGTCTTCAGATTTTCACGATCTTTTATTCAACGCCCTCTACCGACCGCACATATCAGGGCTGCATTCAATACTATACTTGCTAGTAAACTTACACGTAGCATACCCAGTTGTTTTGAAAAGACAGCTCGTCTACTCATAAGATGTTATAATAAATGCTATTATGCAATCATTACATTTATAACTGAAGTATGAAAAAGCATGCAAAAATTGAATGTGTGTCACGAGACTTTACGAATAGATAAAGAACATCCTTCAGTTAATATACCGGTATATACAGCATGTCGCGTGATGCAAAGTGTTATCCAAGTAGGATATATTCATACAGGACTTCAAACGTAGCATAAATATTCATAATGTATATTCTTTACGTGGCTGCTATTCTTGTTCAAATTTCGTATCTGTACTTTAAATATCCATCTAGCACTAAGATCTTGAACGCACCCTTGACGCGCCCTTGATAAATAATGATAATTATGTAAACAAATGGGTTCTATAATGCCTTTGCAAGGGCTATTATTTTGACCTAAATTATCTCCGTGGTGTAATATGGTTCTTTTTAAAGGTGATTATATATAAATTATATAATTTAATGTTGTATATTATGTTCTCAAAATGACGAACTATATTACGCGGAGAGATACATAATATAGCGCCGCTGAGCAAGTTATGTAACTCTACTGAGTCGTCATACAATCCCCGACCCTCTGTCCGCTACTTTAGTGTAGGAGTTATCATAATAGGTGTTAATTAGTACAGTCGATATTAATTGATATGTACGGAAATCCTGCGTTAGGGGATAAGGGCGTTTCTTATCTCTGAACAATATGGTGCGTATGAATAAGTATACTGGCAAACACTCATTATGTCACAAATGTACATGTAATCTTTGTAGTGGTAATTCGAAAACTAAATGACCATACATGTTTATATATTGATACAAGTACCGAAAAAAGATTTATGCTCACGTGTATTTAAGTCTCATTAAGCTTAAATTGGAATTAAATCTTTTAGAAGTATAATTCCATAAAAAATTATTTATTAAACTAGCTTTTATATCTAATTTGTATCTACATTTTGTAGTTTCACTACATAATTTTTCACGCCCTTTTCTGCATAAGCCTTTATTTCAAACAATGTAAATTTTATACAAACGAGGATTTTGATTTTCACACTTGCATTACACAGAGGGCAATCAATTATAATGATTTCACAGCATCAAATTATCCTTTAGCAGGACAAACTTGAACACATTTATATAGAGTCAATACTTGTTTTGTAGTTTTTATCTGTAACAAAATATTTTGATGCAAAAAAAAATCCATTTCACTGAACGACTGGGTGTTAAAAAAACTGAAGCATTTTAAAGTACTTTTGCCAAAATGAGTTCAAGAAAATTACAAACAAATTTTAATGTGATTTTTAGCCAGGCTCATTGCTCGTAGAGCAATGCCCGGCTATTGCGACGGTGAGCAACAGAAAATGCTGCTTCTTCACCGCCAAATTGAGTAAGAATATAGTTCGTACGCCCAGCCGCTGTTGAGAAAACAAAATCCATTCAAACACCTTAAGAAATAGTAAATCGAATATTTTTTTCAAAATATTAAATTGTTTAATATTTTTCCTGGCTCCTTTGACTAATATTTTACAAAGCAATTCAAAAGGAGCGAAAGGTTTTCACCAGGTATCCCTGTCTGCGTCCTATTCTATAAATAAAGGTTGTACTATCAGGCTAACACAAATGCAGAGAACATCATTAATGACTTGATGCAAAACTCCCCGCTGAGGACACATCAGTGCAGAGTCGTTTGACCTTGATTAATATTGCTGCATCGGTGTTTATTTACTTCTGTTTGTATATAAAACCGGTTCACCCGAAACGATACATGTGAGAAATATATTACGCTGTTAATTTCTAGCTCTATTTTATTTTAAATTTTTTAAAACTTTTGAATACTACACATGCCATTGATTTTTTCTAAGTAGAAGAGTATGTGATGTAATATTTTTATTTTAAAAGGAAATATTGTCAATTCTGCTTCAAATATATGACGAGAAACAGAATGGCCAAGCCTTTTTTTTTATTTCGGTAAAAATAAATTATAATTCATGTGTGTGAGAGTCAGAGATGAAGTATCACAGGCACAGGAATCCCCCTTCATATTGTATACATGATGAATAAATATAATTTGTGAAAAAAAATGTCCAACAAGCCCTGGGGTCGAATATATCGAGGGGGGCGTGTCCACAGTTATAAAGTCTTCGGGGATTTTTGTTACATGATGATAGCAACATGCTGCACGAGGTTGGATTGGTATCCATTTACCCATTAAATTACCCATTGAAACAGGAAGATGGGAAGGTATTGAAAGAATTAACAGAAAATGTCTTTTGTGTAAAAATGATCTTGGTGATGAATTCCACTATATTTTATGTTGTGAAAAATTAAAAGATGAAAGAAAATTGTATATCCCGAAATATTATTTTACAAGACCAAATATTATCAAATTTCATGAATTGTTTTCTTCCAAAAATGTTGGACTATTGAGTAAACTTTGTTCTTTTAATAAAATTATAAACGAGAGAGTCAAACCGCCAGGTTAACATCAATGTAAACAATCATTATAATATGGAAATACTTGATTATAAGCACACTTTGTATATATGTTATATGTTACGCTCACGCATGTATGTATATATGTTCTAATAATATGTATTGATCTCTATGTTGTTAAATAACAACCAAAGAGATATTGATAAACTGGTAAACTGGTATCACAATAAATTTGAAATATTGAAAAAATATTGTTATCATATTATTCAAGTGTAGCATATTCAAAACAAAATTTAAAAGTTCAACATTTCTTTCATTATTTATATACTAGTACCCAGAAACTAAGTCTTGTAATGGTTGTGTTCATATATTACAAGGTGCTATGCTAGAAATTTCTATTTTGTAAAAGCTTATTTATAAAAATTATAACTTTATAAATATTTATGAAGAGGATTAAATATTAAAATATGCTAAAAACAGTTCAAACAAAATATTATGCGATTTTAAAAATCGTTAATTCATAATCCTAATATATTTTATCATTAAAGATGAACAAATACAAATATAATATCTCATTTCTCCCTGTACATTTTCAAACACAATAGATAGATCACCCCTGCGGCCGATGATAACAAATAAAGTCGCCGACAGCCAATTTTGAATTTTAGTACGAATAATATTCTTCATATTCTTGAGAGTAGAATTATACATTGTTCAAAATTTCATTAAAAGGTTTTGTGTTCTCTACTTTACATTCAAGAGAAGGATATCAGCAGCATTTTTTTTCACCCCCTCCCCCCCCCCCCAAAAAAAATTCAACAACAACAAAGAAAACTTTTCAGCTAAAGCAGAGTTTAATACCTGATCTGAAATGAGGTAAGTCAGAAGGAAAAAATCGGACTGTAATATTAAATATCGCAGAATACTGGATCCAAAATGCAACACTTTGTTATTTTTTTCATTTTTTAAGACTTTATTAAAGTAACAAAACTTACACTCGGTTTTATTCAACTTAACAGTCAAGGCGATCAAGAGGCGGGTTTAGTTGAACCATCTGCTTAGCGCTTCCCAGTACTTTCAGTACTTTGATTTTAGTTTGTCATTACTACGCTGATGCCCTTCAATCTTAATCGATTTAAAACAAACTTAAGGTTACACAATCCTATCTTATTTCCCATCTAAAGGATTTTAAAATCTAAAATGTCACACTATGCAGTCATTATGATTGTACTCTGCTAGATTTACTGCTCTTACATTGTCTTTTTGGATTTTCTAATCCTAAAACATACATTTTATGGTTCAAGTGTTTGAGGTAATGAAACGTTTTGTCTGTTTTTTGCTATTTTTATTGTATTATAAGTATTATAAATGTTTTCATTAGTAGATATTTTACTTTCATTATCTGTCTTCAATGTGTATTGTCAATATTTACTTCAATTGTTGGATTTGTCGACATTCCTATTCTAACTAAAAATAACCAAAGGGTATATCGCATATCAATTTTTCATTGTATTGCTCCGAGTTTGGATATGAAAGCAAGTAGGCACAGATAAGCTCAGTTGGTATGTCAGATAATTTTAATTTATGCAGAGTTTTTGATGTTTTTAAGAAATCTATAAATGCACGCAATTTGTTAGAAACACCTTAGATAATGACATTTATTAAATGTACCTGTTCTTCCGCTTTTGTCGTTAAATGATCCATGGGTTCAATTGATTTTACAAACGAAATAACAATTTTATCGTATCAAAGAAATATTTTGAAAGAATGATGCAAATAAAGGTTCCAATCTTTTAAATGATATCGGTAGAAAATAAAAAAAAAATGATATCATTGCTTATACAGACATACCCACTGTTGTTCATTAAGGATATGGTTGGACACCCTCTTTTATTAACTTGGTTCGACAAGAATAAAGCATTTGCTTAATATATTTGTGGTTCATGTTTTAATTATCAAAGCTGATCATAATACATGTATAAAACAAAGGGTCCAGGGTCCACATGGCTCACATGTGCAACTTGCATAGTAAAAACAATAATCAGTTCAGTATTGAAATTTTAAGTATTAAGAATATATAATTTGGTTCAAAAGGGGCTTATTTGAACAAACATAAATCAACATTTCCTAAGGATGATTTTAAAATAGGATGATACATAATGGCTTCTTTGTATGTTAGATCAAATTATTATTGAGTTTTTTTTTTCTTTCTTATGATCCACGCTAATTACTCCTCTATTCCTCCAATTGTCCCAATGTTACAGGTTTAAATTTTCATTACCTTTTTGATGGTTTTGTGTGCCCAATCATGGTTTTGTTGTTTTGTGGAGAAATTTTACTACTTCTTCATGTATTCTTACGAAAACAAATTTGTTCATCCATTGTGTCCCTACTCTTCCCTCGGAGGATAATAATTTGAACACTCTTGGGTGCTTCCATATAACAATGACCAGTCGTGGCTTTGTTGTTCTTGAGAAGAAGAATTTTTAATTTTTTTTCTAATAAATTTTACTTTTATAACCCATTATGGCCCCAACCTTACCATGGGGTCATGTATGTAAACAAACTTGAATCTACACTACCAGGAGAACTTCCATATAACCATGACCAACCACTGCTTTATTATTCCTGAGAGATTTTTTAAAGATTTTCCCTTTGTATTCCTATGATCAATTTTAATATACAAGGTGCCCCCATCCTACCCAGGGGTCATAATATGAAGAAACATATATCTTCATTAACAGAGGATTCTTTCATATAATTATTACCAATCATACGTTTGCTGTTATTGAGAAAACCTAAAGTGGTTTTTTTAATGTATTCCTATGCTAAACTTTGATACCAAATTGTGAACCCACTATACCCCAAGAGTCAAAATTTGATCAAATTTTAATCAATACCAGAGAATTCATCATATGAGTTTCAGCTTTCCCGGGGCAGTGTTTCTTGAGAAGAAGCATTCCTATTTATTCCTACGTTAAACTATGACACATTATTTTGACCCCACCTTAAACCGACGGGTTATACATTAAACAAACTTGAATTTACACTACTTGAGGATGCTTTCACATTAATTTCAGTTTTCCTTGGCCAGTGGTTCTTGAGAAGATTTTCAAAGATTTTCCTTATGTATTCCTATGCTAAACTTTAATACCCCATTGTGGCCTACCCTTCCCCCCTGCGCCATGCCTTGTCCAACTTGAATCTATACTACATAGAAATGCATCTACATAAGATTCTTGACGTAGGGGTTTTAGAGAAGAAGATTTTTTTAATTCATCCTCTGTATTTCTATGTTAAACTTTGACACCCCATTGTGGCCCCACCTCAACCTTGTGGGTCATGGCTTGAACTTTGACTTGGTTTATACTACACGGGGATGTTTCTACATGAGTTTCAGCACTCCTGACGCAGTGGTTCTTGAAAAAGAAGATTTTCAAAAGATGAAATTATTTTTTTTACTAATTTATCTCCCCTTATGGGCGTGGCCCTTCATTTGAACAAACTTGAATTCCCTTAATCTAAGGATAATTTGTGGTAGGTTACCTTGAAATTGACCCAGTGTTTCTTAAGTCAGTGGTTTTTGGGAAGAAGATGAAAATGTCAAAAAATTAATTTTTAATGACCACAACGACAAAGACAGGTCAAATTTTCATCTGCAAAGCTTCGTTGAGCCTTCGGCTCAGGTGAATCAAAAACTTTTTGTCGTTTAATATACCCAAACTTGCTAAAGAAAGATACTATGGTCCGCCCTTTCTTCCGTTTGTCGCTTTCTTCTTCCTTAAATTCTTCCTACACTTTATGCATTGGCCAATTTACCTTTTGATAAACTCAGTATGTTACCCTTTACATGTGCATAAAGGGTTTTGAATTTTCAAGAGAAAATGGGGAGGGGGAAAATGGCGTTGTTTTAACCGAGCCTGATTTCTAAAAGTCTACATATATTTTACTTCGTAGCTTAATCATTTTGAGAAAGATGACTGGAGATGTCATGTTGATGTGCAAAACAAAAAGTTAATGGAATTTTCATATTCACCCTTGGAGTGATTGATAGATAGATTGTTTGTTGTTTAACGTTTCTCTCGAGATCTTTCCACAATATAAACTGTGAAAAAGTTTCCCCTTCCCAAACCAAAACACACATAAGTACTAGGTAAATGGATATTTGCTCATAGAATCTGAAAATAATACCAGTAATAACATGTTTTAAGTTATTTTACCCTAATGAACAAGTGATTAATTTTAAAAAGTAAATAACCACATACATCATTCATTAAAGATCGTCAGAGGAAAACCAGTTAGGTCAGATAAGACACATACATGTATACGATGTTTTGACTCAAGTTCATTTATTCTCTCAAAACCATTTAAAATACATGGTACATGAAAGATATTTACAGCATAAGTATATTCAGGTCAGGGGTATAAGCATATGATATACATAATCAGATAATGGCGATGTGAGAAAAAGAAAAACAGGAAAAACACGTATGATACATTATAAAATGAAATAAATGAGGGGAGAAATTATGGAGGACATCGATAAAATTGCTCTTAGTCGACGTAAAGTAACAGAATTATACATAATGGAAGCTATATTTATTTCACATCAGTCCTGAAAAAATTAAATCAAAATGATTTATACTTTTCAAAATATCGAATTTTATACAAAGCGTTTATGGTAGTCGTCGCACCTATATAACGTCATAAGACGGATATGCGCCGTCACACACTATTTAAAACGCTTTCCCATCCTTTCATTAAAACAAAATTGATATAAACAATCACATTCACATAATTTACTTTCTTTAAGAATAATTTGCATAAATTGTACCCTCTATCTATAATTCAGTCCTTCATCAAAATTCTTTGAACAATACCATAGAACAAACTTAAAGGTTTCTCATATCACCCAAACCGCGTTACATGTATCTCTACGTCGACGCCATTGAACGATTCAATCCGACCAGGGAAAACGCATTACAACTCGTTTCGGCGTTTTATTCCATTTCGGCATTTCCTTTCTGCAATACATTGTACATCAGCTATAAACAACAATAGTTTTGATGAAAAAAATGCCGTCATTTAATTTTTAACTTAAGACTAAAAAATGTCGTAAATTTTGTCTTTTAAAATATTGGCCAATTTGACTCTTTTTAGATGCTTTTTTTTAAATTTGTTTGTCTTTTTTTTATTCTAACCGTATACACTTTAAAATGTGACGTTTAGTTGTGACGCGGCGACACCCCTTATGTTTAATGTTTTAAATATCTATAAAATTAATTCAATGAAACATTAATAATTGAAATTTTCAATTCTGATTAGATTTATTTTTATGCATCTTTTGGTGCATTATATTTGATACAGTGTAATACACGAAATGACGCTAAATATTAAAGATATGGACACAGTTACATTACTTTTGGATCAACCCTCGTATTTTTAATATAAACATACAAGTTTTAATACTCATTAATATTCTTTTTTCCTGATGATTAATAGTGCAGTACACTCAAGTATTAAATTGAATTCATCAGCAACATGTTTAGCATTACAAAGTGTACATAATCTTTCATTTAATGTTATACCTGCCTATTTTCCCAGCTCAACTGGTAGACAGTGATTAGTTGTTCGGAATTTGACAAGTATTTTTCTACATTGTGGTAAAAAAAAACTTAAATAATTTTCACACTCAAAATTTGTTTTAACAGTTTTATGCAAAGTACCTTTAGAATAACTATTAATATCAGAATGCCGTTTTTTGTTTATGTGATATAGACGTGGTATGATAAAACTTCACCTTTGAATTCATTTATGATTAAAAAAAAAATTTTCATTTTCACCTCTTTAAATAATTTCAGATTTTTATGCTGGAGAATTATGGCATTTATTAAAGTTCACATCCTCCTTGTGGTAAGTTGCCTATTCTGTTATCCTTTCTTTTTAATATTCAGCAAATTATTATACAAGATAAATACTGATAAAGTCTGCCAAGAATATATTGCAAATTCCCAATAAAATTTTAATCGTTTGACAGGGGCTGGCAATAACAATTGCCCGACGCAAGTGAACTTTGACAATTCACTTGCTCTTGAACAAGTGCCTAAATTCCATAATGCTATTAATAAAAATGTGTATATGGATCTAAATATTAAACGTATACTCTTTTAAGAAAAAAAATGAAATGGAAATAGTTTGTATTGAAAAAATTTGCTTGTATTATATAGAAATCAATTTGAAATCATTAATTTAGATATCAAACTGCGTACTTTGTAGCTATATATAGGATGGATTAAAAGTTCAAAATATATGTCTTGCGGTTAAGATACCGTTTTTTGTGGAGTTAAATTTTATTTCATGGATAATTGCTAGGGTGGTGCTCAGACTGACACTAGAAAAGTCTTTCAAGGAATCTTTGCTACACATCTCCTTATTTTCATTTTTGATTGGACAAATATTTTGGGTTCTCAATAGCAAAACATGGACACTTTTACTCTTAATGTATTGATGGATACACCTTATCCGCAATCCTTAAATACAATTTCTTTATTACATACTGCCACTGTGCACCTCCTCGTTGTCATTTATGATTTGACACTCATTTCATGTCTTCCAGTGTTGATTACCGTCTTCCTTGGAAGACGGTATTGTATAGTTGAAGTTTTTTTTTACAGTCTTCGGACCATGCACTTCCTCTCTTTTGTGATTGGTAGAAATTGCATGATGACAAAATTTTCAATTATTTCATTGGTTGAAATGCAGTTCAAGGCAAGGGAGATAACTTTCTGATGATCTATTTTTCGCACGACTTAACAATTTTGCAAGATTTCCAATCTTAAAAAAATGACAAAATGAACAACAAAATCAGCAGTAATTATTTCTTAATAACATGATATTTTTTATAGCAATTAAAAAGGTCTCTTTAATTTCATTATAAATAAAATTTGATAGATATTGCTTGCAGGCTTTTCAATTTGTTATTATTCTTTTCCCCTTTCTTGTTTGAAGAGTGAAATGGAATCAGCCGAGGTTTGCCGAAAGCTCTCGGCCAGTCAAAGTTTAAGGCGATGACCGAGCGACAACCGTGGTAGGGCTAACGCCCGTAAAAAGCTAATTTAAAAATACAAAATCCAGAAATTCAAAAGAATTATACGGCCTGTTAAGTGTAGATCGGTTTACTGTTTAAAATTGTTGCTAAAGACGGTAGGCCTTTTTGAAAAGCTCTACTTGTTATGCCATAATAATCATATTAGAGGCGTGGCGCTGTGATTAAAGCATCTGCTGTAGAGTCGCAAGGTAAGGAGTTGATCCTTTGTAGTTTCGAATCCCGTTGTGGGACGTAGATACCGGTTTTCGTATGAGACCTGAGGCCCCGTGTCGCAGTAGTCGCTTACACGAAAATGATCATTTCATGCTCAATTGCCCTGAACTCCTTAGAATAAAATCTGCACGTCTCCACCGGCAAGCGGGGCGTCTCCATTGAATGAAAATTTCTCTACAGGGACGTATGCAATCATATTGGAGGCGCGATGTCATTTTGTGAGATCAGTACTCACAATATTTCTATTTTTCTTATCATAACATGTATAAGTAGTCTAAATTGTTTACGTTATCATTACAAACAGAACATCCTTCTACTAATGCAACATTTATGAATTTTTTTCTCCGAAAATTAATGGTTGCTACATTGTTTAATTGATTGATTGATTGTATATTGTTTAACGTCCCTCTCGAGAATTTTTCACTCATATAGAGACGTCACCGTATGCCGGTGAAGGGCTTCAAATTTAAACCTTTACTCGGCACTCAGGGCCATTGAGCAGTGAGGGATCTTTATCGTGCAAACGCCTGCGGCTGACACGGGGCCTCGGTTTTTAATGTCTCATCCGAAGGATCCGCAAATTTCACTTCAAAGTCCCGAGCGCATGGCCAAGGAACAGTTGCTACCAATTTTAACGACTAGGTCAGTCGCGGCCGAGATACGAACTCACGACCTCCCGATCACGGAGCGAGCCTACATTGCTTGAATATATGTATTAAAATATTCAAAGTATGGTTTCTAGCCTCAGACTTGCAACGTATAAGTTCATATCCTTACAGATAATATGTGTGATAAAATCGTCAGATTTGCCTGCAGAAAATGCAGTGAAGGATATTTCTCCAGTGCAGTCATGTCCAAGAGATAAATCCGAATTTGAAGATGCAGCACAGAAGAAAGGATGTAAAAAACGTTATGGGGACAATTTCAAGTACCACTGCGTCCTTAATGCCTATGCCAATGGTACCCTGGAACTTTGTGCGATAGAAAAGATTATCGTGGGTATGTATTAATTTCAAAGATGCATCATTGCATTTGCGAATTATTTCAACTTGAACTGTAAGAGTGATCATTATGAATGTCATCTAATTTTACGTGAAAAAAATATCACATTTTCATGAAAGGTCTACAATACGACTTTGCCCTCATTCGGACAAAATATTTCAGTTGTGCATATTTTCTTTCGTACCAGTGTAAACTTTAAAAGAAATCTTAAATGAGGGAATATTTATCTGAAAAACTTAAAAGCAAACCCTAAAATACAAACTTATAAATGTCTTAAACAGTTTGTCTTTGTTAGAAATATCCGTTTGATGCAGAAAAAATGAGTACATTTGCATTAGATTTTATTGTTTCTCATGTTTTTACTATCCAACTCCGCAAAAGGCTTATTAAAATTTAAGTTCCCTTGGCCGAAGGCTCAATGATGTAGGCAAGCCGAAAACCAAAAAATGTCCAAATAACTGTATCTAACTTCAATTCTCAATGACTGTGTAGTATTGGGTAGCACTGTGAGAATTCCACCGATAACAAAAAAAAATTTTGACTTACCAAGATAGTCAAGCAGTATGCTGTTCTTGTACTGCTAGATTCTGAGGTCGAGGGTTCAACCCGCGGCTAGTGCGGGAAGTTGATATCCTTATAAAAGTTATTTTTTTAGCTTTCAGTATTGATATATCTTCACTTAGGGCACTTATACATGTATTAGTTTAAGAATTCTATAAATACAGTCATGTAGAATTAATTTCATTACAACATGTATTGGTAACGATCCTCTAAGGGCCTGTACACACGGTAAGGCTTGCCGTATACGTCACGGCACTTACGTTGTAGCTTTACCATGTGTACACCCTTAATACACGTTTTGTTCGAGCCTGACGTAGGAATAAAACACTACTTTATTTCTTAATACAAGACTTAGCTTATATTTCTTTCTTAGTCAATGAAAACCATTTACCCAAAGTTCAATCTATATTTATAAAACCATACACATTGGTATATTGAAGAAAGCACAAAGTGTATTCAAATATTAAGATAGTGAAAATATTTTAGTTAAACTCATCTTCTTTGTTAAGAAGCGTTGGTGCACTGGTCCTTAAAAATATTCCAAAATTATAGCTAGTACTGTAAAATCACATATTTTCGTAGGGTCAATTTTTTGTGGATTGAAGAAAAACTCTTGGTTCGTGGAATTTGAATTCGTTAAGGAAGAATTGTTGAGTAATTATGTTTCTAATTAACATTTTACATTTCGTGGTGGATTTGTATTATTGGGTTTCTTGAAACGTCGAAAAGAATGACAATTAACCCCCATGAAAGTTTGTGATTTCACAGTATTCTATAAATCCGTTGAATAATGTAAATGATTTTTATAATATTGTAAGTCTTGCAATAGCATGTGGACACAAGAACCTTACGTCCTGCAAAACGTAAAGTTTAAGACTTATAAGCCAAGCGCCCTTATAACACTAATCAATTCAAACTGAAAATAATCTTAATCAATTAGTCATAACACACAAAGAGCACTATTAACATTAAATAAACAAGTAGCGATACCTGAAAGAATTAAACACATTTCTTCTTTAGGTCATGCATGTGTAGAATATAATAAAGGAGGAAACATAATGCAAGAGAGCGAAAAAAAGTGTATAGATCATCCGCAACCCTGTCCAGATAGATATATATCAAGCGATGCACTTCAGTGTAAGTACATTTTGTTATAACTATAGTGTACATGTATAAACATTGTAAAAATTAAACAAATTTTGGGATTTTTTTTTCTTTTTAATTTAATGTGCATTCAAAAGGTTGAAGTGTCCTTGTCCAATCATAAGCTAGCCATATCTAAATATGAAATGCCATGAATATTTAATTCATATATAAGGTGTATGGAGAAAGAGAGAGAGAAAAAAAATAAAACGTTTTTCGAGAATAAAGATATGTTCCTCTAACTTTTGTATTGAATAGGTAGATTCAGACACATTTAGTTTCCTCCGTTCACTTCACTATTACTTTTTTAATGAGAGAATGGTAGAAAACATTCTACTTATTTTTATATATATCTTATAATGATATGTAACATGTAAGGTTAAATTTCATTTGATATTAGATTCCCACGAGCTGTGGCTGTGTTGGCTATATATGTACCTTTTTTATCACATATCTTTCCAAGGAACTAACTTGTAACTCTTTGTTTTAAACCACACCTGCACCCCATTCCCCAGAAAGTTTTTCAAATTCTAAATGACAATTCTTTGTACTAACCCTTACCGTTCAAAGGATATGGCCCAGGTTAAAGTTTTTTTTTTTTCATAAGTACAGAAATTTCCAATGTCACCGTCAAAAGTTCAAAGTATTTGGTACATGTATATAATGATAGGTCTTGTCACAAGAAATACAGATGTGAAATATAAAAGTGCTAATATCTACCATTCAAAAGTTATGACCAAATTAAAAGTTTGGAATTTTGTGTTAAAGTACGTGGATCAAACTCAAAGGTAAAGATCAAAAGGTCAAATTTGATGGAGCACAAAGAAGGGCCTTGTCACTAGGAATACACATGTGAAATATGAAAGTCATAGCTCCACTAAATCAAAGGTTATGAGCAAAGTTAAAGTTTTTATGATGGACGGACATACTGACTGACAGACAGAAAGATATGGAGATAACAAAAAGTATTCACTTAAAGTCCATAAAACAATACAAAATAAGAGCAGGGCAAAGACGGACCCCCAAAACATTAGACATGGGATCAGGTGCCATGGAGGAGTGAGCATCCACTGCCGGTGTAACGTTGAATTGACTCGGGGGTCATTTTTCAACTTTGAATAGTGAGACCAAAGGTGTTGAATTTAGACCCTTATACGTTGAAAATAGAGCCGGGTCATAATATTTTGATCATGAAACCGGTTCAAAATTCAACAGCATAAAAACACATATTTATGACTTGGTTTTCACAACTTTGAATTAATCCATAGGCGTCGGGAACGGTAAAGGGGGGGAGGGGGTAAGGATGCTTACCCCCCTCCTTTTTTGCAAAGATAGACATAATATAGGCATTGAACAACGTGAAATTATTTTAGCCCCCACACTTTCAACAGGCACGTTACAGTGTAGTCAAACAAGAGTAAGTGGTAGTACGCATGCTTAAAAAAAAGAAATTGGATAATCACACCCACCCCCCGACCCCCTCCTGACATAATTTTCGGGTTTGGACTACTAGTTTGTACAATAGACAAATATTCTTTTTCATGTCAATTTTTTTAAGATTTGATTTTTTTTCTTTTTCAATTACCCCCCCCCCCCCTTCCCACCCAGCACTTTCAATTTGCTTCGAACACCAATGTAATCAATGCATACTTAATTCAGTAATTCAGTTATATTCTTAGAATACAATATTTCAAAAAATATATCATAAATTTCCAAGTTATATGTAGCTTAAAATTGCAATATTTCGTGTAATATTTATTTAAAAAGAAGTACATTAATTTTGTATACATGTATGTAAATCTTGAATATTAGTAAATATATACCCTATTCATACGACATGATTTGCATACCTCAGTATATTTTACACATGAGTAAATTTACTCACATGTGCAATTTTTGTCGCATGAACTGATATACTTATATGCAAATTCTGCACAGTTAAGTAAATTTACACCTGGTCAGGACTATGTGCAAATTAACTTTTGCATACACTTTGTAGGAAATTATTAGTTCATGTGTGCAATTTGTGTCGTATGAACACGCAGCAAATTTATTTATGTATGTATTTGGTTTTGTTTATTTTATGAATTTCCATTTTAAGCGTTGTTTCGATTGTGTATGCATTAGCTTGTAAAATATTTGTCTGTAAACATGATGGCTAGATAGATTGATTGATTGATTGTATATTGTTTAACGTCCCTCTCGAGAATTTTTCACTCATCACTTGCCGATGGAGAGCTGCAAATTTTGTCATATACTCGGCACTCAGGGCCATTGAGCATGGAGAGATATTTTTTATGCCAGCACCTACTGCGACACGGGACCTTGGTTTATATACGGTCTCATCCGAAGGACCAGTCTCCGCCTCCAATTATAGGATTCGAACCTGCAACGTAAGGATCAACTCCTAACTTCGCGACTCTCTAGCAGACGCTGTAACCACTGCGCAACGCGGGCGAATTGGTGGCTAGAAAGCAAAACAATTAAACAAGGAGCCTTTATCCCCTCCGTGATAAATTTTCGAATTTGCAAAAACGAGGGCATCTTGCGCCCTTTCTGGCAAATCTATATTTATGTCTCTAAAGATATAGATGTGGTCGCAAACAAGTGCCCTGTAGGATCAATAAGTAGTGTTCTTACTATTTAAGATCTTGGGAATGTTCTGGAGCAATGATAGGAACATGCATTCCATCAATCGCTCGTGCCCCATTACCGTTTAGCTCTTTAGAATGACTTTCTTCTACCTCTCTCTGTTTTTTCTCTCAGGCAAGCTACTTATATAAAAGTTAAAGTTACAGGAATTTCAATTAACCAGTGAAAATAAGCATTCTTAAGTAACCTCCTTGGCACCTGATCTTATCATGAATGTCCAGGGGTTCGTGTAAATTTCCTTAAACATTTTTGTTTTGTTCAAAGATTTTTGAGACCGATCACTGTTAGATTTTTTTTCATCCTTTTCATATATTATACTGAAAAAATAATTATTATATAATATTCAAGCATATATTTTATAATGGCCTCGCAAACTCGATGTACTATAGATTTCTCAACAGCAAACACATTTTTAAATGGTTCTATTTCTGCCGAGTAGATGGCAAGTCACATTTTCTTTACACCCAAAGGCTCTTCTATAATCTTTGGGACGGAAGCAAAAATATTTTCCAACAATAAAGCTATATGACCTGTATTTATTTAGAAAATTATTTTGCTATTAAATTGTGTTATTACTGTATATAGGGAAAATTTCGCTCCCGTTTTATTTTCGCCCTTACCACATTAGGGCGAATTTAAAACGGGAGGAATTAAAGAATTCAGTACAATTTCTTTAACAAAACTACGATTGGGCGAATTTAAAACGGGACAGATTTGTTTTACAGTGTGAAAGGGCGAAAATAACATGGGGCGAAAATAACCCTGTATACATGCAGTTATAATTCATTTGTATATAATTTAAACCCTTATGGTTAAACCAAAAGAAAAGTTTTTAAGTGTTTCAGAAGAAATGTTTCTGTACAATTGAATATATAGCATTTTATAAGAAAACAATAATGTACAGGACGACAAAAATGTCATTTTGCTTCAATTAAAGCTTATGAAAAGTATAAATTCTTATACCATTCTTTCTCCTCAGAGTCATTAATTAAGTTGTACCAGGAACGGACCCCCCCCTCCCCCTAGTTTCTTTGAGGAAGATTTAAAAGTTGGTCTTAAAAGCTAGTCTCACACCCAAACATTAAGGAAATACCCCTTTTCTATAAAAAAAATCACAATTGTGAATCTGTCCATCTCCTTAGTTTTTATGAATATGTAAGGATTTACTTACAGCACATAAATCTCTGAACGCGTAGCAAATTAACTTTTACTTACATGTACGTGTGTAGATTCACTTATATGTAAATTTGAACATAATTAAATTTTCGTCGTATGACTGGAGTAATAGTTACACAATATACAATTTAGTTCAGAAATTTGTTTATTTATATGTTTTGGTTTCCTATCAACACTTCATTTATTTTTATGCCCCACCATGAATATGGCCAGGTATATAGCGTTTGTCAGGTCCGTTTTCCGCACTTCTGTCCATCCGTCTGTCCTTCCGTCACACTTTGCATTTTGCTCTGTTCAAAGCTCAGTTTCAAAGAAACTATCCAAGATATTTTCATCAAACTTCCTAGGCTGATTATCGGCCGCAGCAGCGGCCGATCTATTCGTGGTTGTGTTAAAAAGTGCACATGGGGAAATGAGACGTTATTTTTCATCAAGGGCCCGTTTCACAACCTTACTTAGGACTAAGTTATATCTTAGGAAAGAACTTTTTCCTAAGTTCATTACTTATCCGTTTCACTAACCTCGTCTTATCGTAGGATATTCCTAAGTTATGTCGTAACTTTAGGACAGGTAAATCGATGACTTAGAAGGAAACTAAATATTGCGACTGCATATCCAAGATTTCTTATACAGAGAGAGAATGTGTTTGGGGAGAGAAAATCCAATGGACTACTAGTATATGAATGATTGTGTTCTCTCCAGGTTCAAACTGCTTTACTTTGCATGGAATTACTAGGATTTCTATAATAATTTTTAATGGCAAACATGCGTCAAAATAAGTCCAAGGTACATGTATATAAAAATGTCAGTTCATTTGGGCCACTGGAGCTGGCGAAGTAGATGGTACACATGCTGGAATAATTCCCCATCATTTGAAGAGCACGCCTTTCTAAACAAAAATAACATATGACTTGATCCATTATTATACATGCATTCATACATTATGTTTTTATCTACATGTATATGTACATGTATATTTATTATACTCCCGCTTGAAAAGCGGGAGGGTATATATATAGTAATCGGTACGTCTATCCGTCTGTTAGGCTTTGGGGTGCCCATCTCTTATCTGCAACTCCTCTCATACAACTGAATGATTTTTTTTATATATCTATTACTAGTAATGCATAATCATAAATCTAATCAAAATTGAAAATTTCATTTAATAATGTTCAATTTTTTAATCGATCTTTAATTAGAATTTACAAAATGATATTTTAGATCTATGGAAACACTTGTTCACTTTCGATGAGTACGTGATTCTTGATGAACCCAAAACCAAGCTCCGGATATATATCAGTAGATGTTTCTCTCAAGAATGTTTGCATCTAATCTCCTTAAGAATGTTATTATTGAGGGAACCCAAGCATAACGCAGTTTTGTTTTCTTCTATATTATTCAATACATTGGTAAAATTATTATTACCCCCTACCCGTACTCCTCCAGTTCCTACGTCCATAAGTCCTCTTCGCTTAGTACGATTTAAAGCTATGCATGAGATTTCAATAAATTTCCTTTTTTTAATTGTGTGAATTTTTTTAAATGGCATGGTAATGGTAACCTTATTATATTATAAATTATATTTGATGTATAATATGTTATGTGTGAGAAAGCTTTATACCCAGTACAAACAACTAACATGGAGTAGTCAATTTTTTTTAATGCCATCCTATGTGTTCGCTATGCGAAGCAATCATTTTTGAATTAATAATTGACAAGTAGAAAAGTATAGTAAAAAACAATACCTGGGGTCGATACCTTATAAAGGTCAATTTTTTAAAAAAGTAAACGTATAACACGTAGGACAATGTCTAAAAAAAAAAATAAAAAAATATTTGCCCGGTCAGAGGGAAGAGGGCTTGAAAGGGTTTGTAAGTGAATCCTTAGTTCTAGCATCAAACTTCGCTGAGTTAAAACTTCTGTTCAAGTCCTTTGAAAGTAAGCGCAATTCCCAATCCTCCATCCCCTTCCTTTTTGAAGCTAAAAATATAAACCATACTGACATACTGAGAGTAGTAGATAGAACAGCGTAATTATTTCATTAGTCAATATAGAGGCACAACTTAAGAAATGACGTAGAAAAAATTAAGATAAGATTGTTTCATGAAACAGCTGTGACAAATCGTAAGAACTTCCTAAGTTATAACTTAGGCATATCTTAAGTTATGTCTTACGACATATCTTAGGAAACGTTTGTGAAACAGGCCTTAGTTCAGTAAAATAATTCTTAAATGATAACAAGTAAAAATCATGAGTAAAATATTTTTTATAAAATTTGCTTTAAACTTAGTAATAATTGCTGTTATTAAATTTCAATTTCATTATCATTTCTCTTCAGATAATTGATAATTTATGGTTATATAAAAGAGTTTACAATAGATACTCCCAAGCCTGGGAGTGTGTAAGACATGAAACGAAATTGTCATGATTTTCCGGATAATAACATGAATAATGACGTTGTAAAAGTGCATGATGAATAAAAATTACACAAAGATATTTTTTTTACATTTTGCACCACAACTTGCAGCATAGCTTACGCTGCAGAAGCCATGGGTATTATCAAGTGACCAAGATCCAGGGTATCAGCGCTAGCCAGCACATAGTACATCTTGAGAGGGCAGAGAGACCTACATCTTCATTTTGAATGATGACAATAAATCTTTATCATTCATCATTGACTTTTTTACATCAATGATCTATTTATGAGCAAATGCGGTAAAATGTCTATTTATTTAATTTCTTTAGAATTATTATTAATTTGTTTTTTTTAAATGATTCAACTATTTAACCTTTGAATATCTTGACGTGCTTTCCTTGCATGGATGCTTTTAAAACTGTGAAAGGATTTTTTTTAAATTCTCAATTTCGTTTGTGGTCGATTTGATGCTTTGCATCAATTTTACTTGTAGACATTGATGAGAGCTATGCGACTGCATCAACACTTTTTTTTTACCTTGACCTATCCTTTGACCTTGACTTCACTTTTCTTAAATAAGTGTTTAACTCAGTTTTAAAGATACCATTCAAGATATTTTTTTTTATAAAACTTCATATGTTGATAAAGTGTACATACTGATGAGAGCTATTCAATTGCCTCAACATTTTTACCTTGATCTTTCTTTGGACCCCACTCTTCCTAAATTAGTGTCAAACGTTATATGCTGATACATAATGATGAGAGCTTTTCAACTGCATCAACATTTTTTGACATTTGCCCTTCCTTTGACCTTGACCTCACTTTTTTTTCAATTAGTGTTAAAACATCATATACTAATACATACTGATGTAAGCAATTCAACTGCATCACTTTTCAAGATATTTGAAATTTTATATACAAATTAAAATTTTCATTTTGCATTACTGATATACCCTCGGCGGGGCATTCATATCCGATGGACATATTCCTAGTAATTTCAAAATTCGTAATATATGTATTAGTATTTGGGACATGGTGAGAGTTTAACACATGATGCACGAACGTTTCAATGCTTTTTTAGTTATGCACAACATTAATAATTCGTAATGTCTGTCACAGATCTTTTGTCAGAAATGAGGAGATGTTTTAAAATATATTTACAATATTTATTACATTTTTACATCAATATTTTTTCTTTAATTTGTTTGATATAATAAAAGTTAAAAGTCCATGTTATTTCACTGTGTGCTGCTAAGGATGGCGCTGTGGCCCGTAATGGCGGCACTTCCGTAGGATGGCGCTGTGGCCTGTAATGGCGACAATGCCTCGTCTGGTCCTTCCTGACTGTATTATACTTGGATCCTTCCTTTTAACTATTAAAACTACTAGGACTACTAGGATCTATTGAATGTTTAAAATAAAAACATTTTGTAATTGTTTGTTAAATTATGTACATATACTTCATACTTCATATATAATACTTAATATGCATATTTTCCTATACATATTTTTACTCATACTTTGTACTCAACATATATTTACACTTTAGACATGCTTATTTTACGAAGAATATATATATTGCAAGTATTCAACTTACTACTGTACAAACACATATTACATGTACATTGCTACTGACGCATTGTTCTACTTTGAACACACTTCGAGTACAGTATTACTACTTACTTACTTACTACAATGCTTACGACGCATCATTACTACTGAATATAGGTACATTATATACACAATTCAACAATATGTTTACTTCAAACAACTTTACCAAAAAATGTACTGCGGCGAAGTAACTTGGCAGAATTTGCAGATATACTGTTACTTGGAATAAACATTAAACTGAAATACTCTTACCTCAGAAGTGAGAGGATTTCTGGTACATGTGAAGATAAATTACAATGAAAGACGTGGTATATCTGGCAAAGGAACAACGTGTCCTTCTCTGGTGCCTGCTACGCCCAAACTGACCAGCACGAGCTATTTAAACACCTCACCCGTCCAGTGAGTTTAAACCTTCTATATATAATACTATGGACAAACGTTTGGGATTTAAAATACTAATTACAAGGGTAAAATTCTATGAAACACGGTTTGGACATTAAATGTGACAATCCCCCCCCCCTTTAAAGAAGTACGAAGTATACTTAAAATCAATACATTTAAGGAACAAACTCTCATACTCACTCACATGTATATCAATACAAACAACAATGAAATAAATATCGCTTTTAAAAACAAAATTTATTTACAATACTCTGAGAATGTCTATTTTTTGTATCTCTTCCACTGCAAAACAATCACAAACGGCTTAAATAGTCTGCGCCGACGTCTACCTTTCCTCGTATTGAGACGATGCGAAATCTGTATGGTTGCAAATTTAACGACCATCGCATAAGTCTCGAATTAAGAAGCTGTAAACTATTGAGGTACGTCAATGGCTGGTGATCCGTTTCTAGGATGAACTCCCGACCATACAAATATATGTGAAACTTCTCTACAGCCCATACTATGGCCAAACATTCCCGTTCTATGGTGGAATAGTTTTCTTCAGCTCTGCTAAGCTTCCTGCTAATATACGATATTGGTTGCTTTTGGCCTGTATTTTCCTGATGAAGTAGGACTGAAGCATCAGTCTGCACTATAAACACTTTGGACAAATCTGGAAGCTTCAAAATTGGAGAAGATGTAAGTGTTTTTCTTCAAATTTTGGAGGGCAATCTCTTGTGACTGGGTCCACTGTAACTTGTTTGGAGAATACTTCCTTGTAAGGTCTGTAAGAGGTACTGAAATGTGCGCACAGTTGGGAATGAATTTGCGGTAAAAATTCACTAACCCGAGAAATGACCGTAACTGTTTCTTAGTGTCTGGGCGATGCGCTTCTTCAACTGCTCTGACTTAATCTGGATGTGGCTGTATCACCTCCTCTCCAACAATGTGTCCCAAACACTCTAACTTACTGTAAGCTTTGGCACATTTGCTTGGTTTTGCAGTCAAGTTGGAGTGTTTTGGACACATTGTGTTTTGCCAGTCAAGTTGGACTCTCTAAGCCTCTGGAGAACGTTTGTGAGAACTTCAAGATGATCCTTAAAAGTCATAGAATATATCAAGATGTCATCAATAAAGCTGTCTACATTTGATATATCTCGCAGAACTACGCGCATTGATATACAGAATGTTGCAGGCGCTGTGACAAGTCCAAATGGCATTCTGTAAATTGAAATAATCCAAGTGGTGTTTGGAATGCAGTTTTGGTTCGCGATTCCAAAGTAAGAGGCACTTGCCAGTAGCCATTTGAAAGGTCTAGCCGTGAAAAATACATATGTCCAGCTAACTTGGCAAGCATTGCATCAATGTCTGGCACTGGTTCAGCATCAAAGATTGGGATACGATTTAACGAACGGAAATCAACGCAGAACCGGTAAGTACCGTCTTTTTTTGTAACCAACACAATGGGCGATGAATACGGACTCTCTGAAGGTTCAATAACTCCTAATTTAAGCATTTTTCTTACCTCTTCCTTTACTGTTTCTGTCATTGAATAGGGTACTTGTCTGGGCGCGAGTCTGATCGGTTTGTCTGTTGAAGTCCTAACTTCATGCTCTAACAAATTTGTGCGACCTGGCTTATCTGTCAGTACATCTCTAAACTCCTGCAAAACTTCCGTGATACGCATCTGCTGACTCTCTTGGAGATCTGGATTTACATCAACATTGCTCAACGACTCACTGTCTGGGAAGTTGTACCAATCGATCTCCTGGATTTCATCATTAGTGGACTCAGCATCGGATAGGATGTTGCAGTCAAGCGTCAAACACTGGTTCTGTTCACGTTCTACGTAATGCTTCAGTAGATTGATGTGAAAGGTTTTAATCTTTCCATTCATTTCGATCTGATAATCTACCTTGTTGACTTTTTTTCCGGATGACAAATGGTCCCTTCCACTGCATAAACAATTTGTTACTATCTGTTGGCAGCAACACGAGAACTTTTTCTCCTTCCTTCAAAGTACGACTTCTGGCCTTTCTATCATAAACTTTCTTATACCTCTTTGATGATTCTTCAAGTGTGTGATGTGCTAGTTCACACGTGGATTCCAAACGGTCTCTTAGGTCCAAAACATACTGATACGTGGTCTTTATTTCAGGATCTTTGATTTCCTTGGTCCAGAGTTCCTTTAGAATTGTCATTGGTCCTCTCACAGGTCGACTATATACCAAAACATACCACAGTTTGTATACTTATACTTTACTACAACCACTAACTACTCACTGACTACTAAAAGGTATACATTACTAATACAAACTGACGTGCGAGCTTGGGCGACACAGTACCAATCTAAATAGGGACAATTAAATAAAATTTAGTTTACCGTTTCTAGTCTGTTAACTTCACACAACCAGAATCTTCAACTCACGTCTAAGGTACGCCAATACTTTTCAAAGATTCACTTCTGGATCCTAGTTACCAAAAGAACCGCCAAATTTCTTCTCCTACAATGTGTATAAAAAGTCGTAAAGTCTTGTACAAAATGAAAATACAAAAGATATTAACAAAATTGTTTAAATTCTAAATAATCTTATAATTTGATATCACAAAATGAAATAGAATATTTATGTCTGACAAAGTTCTGTGTTAGATTACTTTATCCCACTTCTGACACCAATGTCACAGATCTTTTGTCAGAAATAAGGAAATGTTTGAAATATATTAACAATATTTATTACATTTTTACATCAAATGAATATTTTTTTCTTTATTTTGTTTAATATAATAAAAGTTAAAAGTCCGTGCTATTTCACTGTGTGCTGCTAAGGATGGCGCTGTGGCCCGTAATGGCGGCACTTCCGTAGGATGGCGCTGTGGCCTGTAATGGCGGCAATGCCTCGTCTGGTCCTTCCTGACTGTATTATACTTGGATCCTTCCTTTTAACTATTACAACTACTAGGACTACTAGGATCTATTGAATGTTTAAAATAAAAACATATTGTAATTGTTTGTTAAATTATGTACATATACTTCATACTTCATATATAATACTTAATATGCATATTTTCCTATACATATTTTTACTCATACTTTGTACTCAACATATATTTACACTTTAGACATGCTTATTTTACGAAGAATATATATATTGCAAGTA
>NW_026936676.1:0-7480 GCF_032062105.1 Saccostrea cuccullata
AGTTTACAATCATTGTTGTATAGTATAAGTCAGTGCAGTATACAAATAACACAGATGTACATAACTGCAATAACATATAAACAAAGGTAATGCAAGATAACCAACACGAACAAGAGTTCCCATTCCACTCGTGACAATAAAGCAGACAGGTGTAACGAATGGGACGAGTAGACCCTAGTATTGATGTATCATAGATAATGCTATCGAAATGGAGTATGATTATTAATGAGTCGTGTTCAGCTTTAATTGAATACCATATAATGACAAGTAATTTTATAGCATACCCTTCTTTCCTTCTCAGAGTATATGCAATTTAGCTACATGAACATCCTGATATTGCATACATCACAAGAGTAACAACAATACCATACAATTCCAAAAAAATCATGATTTGTAATACCCGGTACTTACACACCCTCCTCACCTTCAATCCTTACTTTTATCTCAATACCTCTACCTTTTCACTCAAAGTAATATATATTTCCAATTTTCCATTAGTGTTAAAACAGGTTCCTAAATCATACATTATATATTCATAAAATACACACCATCCATGCCACCGTCTATCAGTACTATCAGTACTTTGATTTTTTATACCTACGGCATGCGAGTTTTTTTGTTTTTTGTTTTGAATAATACGTACATGTAATTAGTAAAAAATGATATGGAGTATGCCACGAAAAGTTTGTGAAGTTCAACTTTTCTTTTACATTTCTTCAGGTGGAAGAATTCTGGGTAAAGCCGTGTGTGAGGATTTGTGTATGTCCGGAAGTAGTTTTACGTCATCATATGGACCAATCGGAAACCCCATACTACCCATAGTCCTCTGCGTCTCCATAGTCCTCTGCGTCTCCGCACACATTTGGTTTGGTACAAACGAACTCTGGCGGAAGTTTGTCGGAAACCCTTATGATCCAACACGATCTGCGGGCGGATCCAGCTCAGGTTCAGCATCTCTGGTAGGCGACAATTATTTTTCATAAACATACTATTTAAATCCACATTAGATACGGATTTTTCCGTTATTTCCCGATCACGCCAAGGAGCTAGAACACGATGGTGTGACCGGTGTCGCATAATATTTGGTCCGCCTCGTTTAAAGGTCCGGCCGGACCAAATACGATAACATATTTGGTCCGCCTGGCTCTATAAGAAAAGGTCCGCCCTCGGCCTTTTATACAAATTGTATGCATGTGGTTCATTCGATATTAATTGAAAAACTATTCTTTTTAAAATTAATTAAGGATATATAGTCGTATTAATAGCTAGTGTTTTCTCCAAGAAAATGTAGCAAACAATAAGTAAGAAATCGAAATTAATACATAAATAAAGGAATGTTTAGATTTATTGATCGGGTTTCTTGTCGGGAAGATGGGACATGCTTCTTTTGTCGTTTAAATTAATACAATAATGTCAAAATTATCATTAAAAAAATATTAAGAATACATGTACAAACATTTACCTTCACCGCCTTGCTTACTGGCAGATTAATCAGTATTGAATGAACAGATAAATGTTCGTAAATCCAACACGAATCATTTAGTTACACTCTCTTTCCTATAAACATGATAAACGTTTGACTAATCTACTCACAAAAACTTATGTTCACATCTTTTAAAATATATTTCTTTATAGTATATTGATAAAAGATATCTGTCATTCTTTACGTTTAATATTGTTGTAAATAACTGGAGGGTCACTAGCCGTGACAGGGGCTTATGTCACGGTGTACGGTTTATTCCCCGAACGTCTAAAACCTATATAAACATTATAATTATCACACTCAATTAAGAGGCCCTCTAAGGAGCACAGGTAGAGTTTACCTATGTTATCTTGATTTAATATTCTAAATCAAATATATATATTTTTCTGAGAAAGTTATCTTGATTTAATATAATTTTATTCTAAATAGAATATATTTATTTTTCTGAGAAAGAATATGTACCAAACCATAATTTATTTGATTAGATTACTATATTTCAAGTGTTTTTTCATATGAATATATTTATTTTTATTTCAGTACATTTCATTACAAGTACTATGACACAATGTATGTAAAGTGATGACAAGTTTATTATTTACAAAATTTAATTTTTGAAATACACGAAACACTTTCAGCAATCTTCATTAAAACTACATTTTGGTACTAATTTAATAAGCTTTTCATATCTTATATTAATATGGGAAGCAGAGTTTATATCACTTCAATTCTATACATTTATTAGCACTTTTTTCACATTTATTGCGTTTAATATCTCATCTCATAAGCTCAGATTTTGAGGCTGGGACAGGTGTAAAATGGGCCATCACAGGAAAAGTCTTGTCTAAATTTCAAAGTGAACTGATCTAACCAGTCTCAATACCAATTATTCATAATTTATGTTGTTAGTGGAAATTCTTTCATAATTCACAGTACAGTGATTTGTTTTCAATTATTGAATGAAAAATGTATGTTTCTTTGTATGTTTTCATAAATACATAAAATAAAATTAAAAATCTTATGATTTAAGTTTTATCATGGAGACTTAAAACAATTTTGAACATGATAAATTGTTATTACATTAAATATATTCAGAGTAAATGCTTAAAACTTTAGCTAAAAACGGACATGAAAATTATTAAGTACCATAAAAAAAATAAAAGAATTCAACGGATGTATTGAAAAAAAAAATATATATATATATCTACAATGTCAAGATCAATTAGCACAATAAAATAAACTTTTTTCTAATGAAGTGAAGGTAGTTTTATACTATAAAATTAAAATAAATACTTTTAAAAAAATTTAGTAGAAAAATATTTTGACATTTGAAAAACATTTTAATTCAATTTATAGGAATTATTGGTAAGATTTTTGATATAGATTGACTAAAATACTTAATAAATACTTTTAATATTTGAGTAAAAAATATCTAAAATTTTGAACAACATTTAATTCATTTTTTAGGAATCGCTAAGATTTTTCCAATATAACTTACAAGTCTTTGAAACAGTCATATAAATGCAGGTATTTCATACAGTTAAAGACACGGGTAACACAGGTAAACCCTACCTGTGCCCCTCAGAGGGCCTCTTAATTGAGTGTGATAATTATACTGTTTATACAGGTTTTAGACGTTCGGGGAACACACCCGGTGTACTACCCTACAACCCTTATTGTAAAAACAACATGCCTACGGATTGGGCAGTTGGGGTTAGCCTATAATTGTTTCGTTTGAGAAAACCTAGAGTACCATATCCCCTGTGTTTCTTTTTTAAGTTAACACTGTTTCTTACCTATTCAAAGGCTAATTATTATATCTACTAGATCTCTGCATTTCATTTCCTGAATTTAACATTGCCGACAATTTTTGTTATTATTTCGGAATCCGACAATTTTATTTTCATTTTCAACATTATTTATTTCTTTTTTCATGTTTTTTCACATTTCTATTTTTTTAGTTTTCAAGCTACGAAAATAAACCCTGTCCAAAACTTTCTCTTTATGACATGAAAATAAACCCTGTCCAAAATTTTCCCTTTATAATATAAAAATATCTGAAATACAGAGGGCGGACCTTTTCTGATAACTGCGTTTTAAGGTCCGCCCTGTTTCTTTCTCTAGTTTTTTAAGCTACGAAAATAACCCTGTCCAAAAAAGTCCCTTTATGACATAAAGATATATGAAATACAGAGGGCGGACCTTTTCTGATAACTGCGTTTTAAGGTCCGCCCTGTCTATTTTTCTAGTTTTCAAGCTACGAAAATAAACCCTGTCCAAAATTTTCCCTTTATAATATAAAAATATCTGAAATACAGAGGGCGGACTTTTTCTGATAACTGCGTTTTAAGGTCCGCCCTGTCTATTTTTCTAGTTTTCAAGCTACGAAAATAAACCCTGTCCAAAAATTTCTCTTTATGACATGAATATATCTGAAATACAGAGGGCAGACCTTTTCTGGTAACTACGTTTTAAGGTCCGCCCTGTCTCTTTCTCTAGTATTTTAAGCTACAAAAATAAACCCTGTCCAAAAAAAATCCCTTTATGACATAAAGATATATGAAATACAGAGGGCGGACCTTTTCTGATACTAAGTAACTGCGTTTTAAGGTCCGCCCTGTCTATTTCTTTTAGTTTTCAAGCTACGAAAATAAACCCTGTCCGAAAATTTCTCTTTATGACATGAATATATCTGAAATACAGAGGGCGGACCTTTTCTGATAACTGCGTTTTAAGGTCCGCCCTGTCTATTTTTCTTTTTTTAGTTTTCAAGCTACGAAAATAAACCCTGTCCAAAAATTTCACTTTATGACATGAAGATATATGAAATACAGAGGGCGGACCTTTTATTATACTGCGTTTAAAAACTTTAAAGTCATATAAGGCGTTTTTTTTTTTATAAGTTCAGACTAAAAATATAAAAAAGATCTTTCTATTTGTTTTGGTACTTTTTATACCACTGTAAAGATAGGACCGCTGCATTTCATTTCCGGAAATCGACATGGCATTTCTGCCATTTCTTTATTTCATTTCCGACAATTTGTCTTTTCTTTTCTGACATTTATTTCTTTTAATTTCTGGAATTTTTGCAAGGTACCTCTCGGGCAATTTAATGTTTACCAGGTACATGTATATAGAAATGGAATTTTGAAATTTATTAAACACAACATTTTTAATATAAAAGTTCTGTATACATGTATATACATCTGTACATGAAGCACTAAGTCTAGTTAACAGAGTTTAATGAGCATGCAATTTTTTCATAGCATTTAATGTTCACTAAATTAAATGTCAAAGACTGCGCCGAACATTGATTTACTAAACAGTCTTTAATTTATTCTTTAAAATTTTTCATTACCGGAAAGCACTAAATTCCTGAAAAATGTCGGAGATGAACACTTTAGAATGTCGAAAATGAAAGCTTATAATGTCGGAAATAAAAAGTTTAAAATTTCAACACCAAAAAACAAATCCGAAATGGAATGCAGACTGAAACATTTTATGAAAATCAAACAATTTAAATCAATCGCGTTTCATAGATATCCGAGATTTAAAACAATGGCCGATTCTTATCGACTCGGAATTTACATAATGTAAATATCAGACACAGTTTTAATTCAATTAGTTTGAATTTAAGTAATAGAAACGTGGGGATATTTAAGTTCAATATCGGTGAAATTTTTAATTTGAACATAAAAACCAAATCTCATGTAAATCTACGCTTAATCTATTATTTTTAATTTTTAGCTCAAATACGCCATATTTAGCTTTAAATATTCAAATAAAGATTATACATGTATGGTTAAAATTAATAAAAATGTCGCAGTTTTGAAGTGTATGCCTAAATATTTGGTTCCTTGGCATAATTTATTAATTAAAAAATCAGATCTGCATCATTCTATTAATATGTAAAGCTAACACATGACCATTAGGTTCACCGACCATTCAATCACAGCGCCGTCTGCCGCGGACTCTACCTGTGGGTACGGTGGGTACCTGTCAGGTAAACAAATACGTCACACACCCATTGTTTTATTAGCTATACACACCGACAGATTTCACACCTTTAATCGTACTAATTCACAAAAAGCAAATTCTAAGGAAAAACAAACACTTGCAAAATAATTGTGGCATGATTTTTAAAGAAATCATGGCCCTAAACGGCACTGCTTAAAGCACACTATACGAGTTGATTCTTGTCTAGAGATACTTGTATGTTGTACAAAAAATGAAACACAACAGGGTTAATACTTCTTTCTTCATATAGTATAAACAAACTACCCGGTAGCCTTAATTTCATATGTTAAATTCAAGATTAAAATATTTTGCACCACCCGGACCTTAAAACGCAGGGGGACCTTTTCTTATAAAAGGCGGACCAAATATGATATCGTATTAGGTCCGGCCGGACCTTTAAACGAGGCGGACCAAATATTATGCGACACCGGTCGGCAAGGAATGTTCACTACTCCACGGCACCTGATCCAACCTCTGATGTTTTTGAGGTCCGCAATTGCTCCGCTCCTTTGTTGTAATGTTTAATGAACTTTTGAGCTCTAATACTGTTCGCTATCTCCACATATGTCATGTATGACATGATACATTGTAAATATGTTGCATGATCTATGATCATAAAAATGCTTACATAAATGCACTTACTTCCCATCAAATTAGGTAGCCAGAAATATTGTTGATGTCGCGATTGGAGGGGATCAGGGCGGATCGATTCGGATCCCAGCCAGCTGGTGTGGAATTGTTGGATTAAAACCCACCTATGGGCTGGTTCCCTACACCGGTATAATGTCAATGGAAAAGACCATAGATCACGCGGGGCCGATGGCCAGAACTGTGCAAGACTGTGCAGCCCTGTTAGAGGTATGTTACAACACGCTTTGTAAAATTAAGCACTTTGGAAAAATTTTTCAAAGTGCGATGATTTTGTCCCAATTTTAAAGCACTTTGAAAAATTTTTTCAAAGTGCGTAATTTTTTCAAAGTGCGTTGCCACAGAGATACGGGATTTACCTGAGACCAGTTATAATATTTTTTGAATCTTATTTTAACTTTCGAACTTTATTTTATTTTTACAGGCGATTGCCGGGTACGACAACGGTAACGATCCACGACAGTTTCCGACAATATCGGTTCCTCCATATTCACAGCTTGTAGGTTCTCATTGAGTTAAGTAGGTTCCCTATAGTATATAGCTATGAATGTTTTAAAAATTTATATTTACATTTCCAATGTCTTTGTCCGAGATAAAATTACAAATTTTTTAAAATGTACTTTATCTCCCCATTAATGTATTGGCGCGGTTCCAAAAAAAAAAAAAAAAAAAAAAAAAAAAAAAAAAAAAAACACACGTGCAGGTCGGGATAAATAGCTAGACAGAAGCAGGGCTTGGAGCACGTGGATTGGCGGAATCAAAGCATCGAAAAATCTGACAGTTATTCCTTAAATCACGTCCTTGCACTGCCCTATATTCTAGTTATTTCATATATACACACGCACATATGCCTAAATTAGTAATCCACGCAGACTTAGGATAAGTATATGTTCAATTGAATACAATATGGAAGACAAAGTAAACTATTCTATTGGCTTTAAAAACAAGACCATTTCAGTATGAAGAAGACCGACTTTCACAGCTTTACATTGATAAAAATTATTTCAAAATTTAAGAAATGATTCATTGATAAAGACTACATGATTATGTGTAATTTTCTTAGATTGACAGTGGGATAAAAGGAAAGAAGGTAGCGATTCTCATCGAAGGTTTTGAAGAAGTAGAGGAAGGTATTGCAAAAAATGTGAAGGAAGCGGCTTATAAACTACGAGAAGCTGGGGCTGACGTCACAGAGGTTTCCCTACCCATTCATTTGGATGGTAGGAATAAATTTAATGTTAAGTCCTCCCACGGAAAGGCATTGCAAGCCTTCCCTCTCCCACGCCTCACTTATAAAATGTTGAGACATCTATAATATTTGTAACATAAGTACAG
>NW_026936677.1:0-7356 GCF_032062105.1 Saccostrea cuccullata
AAATTGATTTGGTAGGGAAAAATAGCTATTTCCTAGATTCATTCAATTAATATTCAATGTAAATAAAATTGAAATAAACTCTACATACAAAGGAGATCAAGAATACTTGGTATTAAAATGTCAGTAGTATAAAGCGCCTAGATGGCTGGGTCAACTGAGTGCACTTTTGGGGCTGGGGGGGATAGCTGGGTCAAGCGAGTGCACTTTTAGGGTTGGGGGATAGCTGGGTCAAGGGAGTGCAGCCCCTGGGGGGGGATAGCTGGGTCAAGGGAGTGCAGCCCCTGGAGGGGATAGCTGGGTCAAGGGAGTGCAGCCCCTGTGGGGGATAGCTGGGTCAATTCAGTACATATAATCCCCCCTAAATACGGGGGTCTGTTTACACTGTGTTTACATTATACACTATACGCTGCTACTACTACCATTCATAACGCTGCTACTACGATTTTGGCAACTAGTCAAGAATTTGATTATGACGTCACTCATTCACAGTGATTTTCCGAAAACTGAAAAAAAAACAATAACACACAATAGAAACAAGAACACAGATTTTATTCAAGTAAAAAAATACAACCATTTACTTTTTCTTCTTCTGGGCCTTATCGGTCATCAGGGATAGTTTCCTCTTGTGAGTAGTGCTGGGTCCTGGATTCTCTCTGTTTTCTTCCTTTTTTTTCTCTTTTTTGTCTCCTTCTTTCACTGGAGGTTTGGTCTGGTGGGTCCCTGAGATCTTGGGTTCCTGAGGCTTTTTCTCCAGTTTTTGTACTTCTTTGACGAATTGTTGATCCTCCTCATCCTCTTTACACTGATTAGCCCAATGGCCAAATTTCCCGCACTTGTAGCACAAATCTTTCTTGGGTCAATCTGGGGCCCAATGCCCTAACTCTTTGCACCTGTAGCATGGGTCCGTCTGTCTAGTTTTCTTTTTTTCTCCCGATTCCCCTTGTCCTTCTTTTTTCTGGTAAGTGCTTCCTCCTCTCATTTTGTCTTGCATGTTAGTAACTTTCACTTCTAATTTGGATAATTTGGCACGAATCAAACAAAATTCACTGGCGTTGTAAGTTTTCAGATCAGTCATCTTGTTTTCATGATCACCCACCTTCTCAGCAATATATTTCAGCGTGTTGTCATGATGTCGCACTTTCTCACCAATATAATTCAGCTTGTTGTTAAGATCACTCACCTTGTTGTTCATATCATTCATCTTGTTGTCAAGAGCAGACAGCATGTTAACAATCCCATCCAGAGTTGTATTTAATAGGCCCATATCTTCTTTATTCGCATATTCTGGAAGATTATACATGCCCAAATCTAATCCCACTGCATCCTGTGACTCTGGCATGGGGGCTCCTACATAACCTTCAGGTGTCACATAGTTGGGGTTGTCTGGAGTATTCATCATTGCTTCTGCCATAATATTTTTCACGTCTGTCAAGTTCGAAATGCCAAGCAGGAATGATCATCAAATCCCAGCTCCGCTTTATATACCTGCTGTGGGGCGTGTGCATCAATACGTTTTACCTACGTTTTTTATGCTGACTACACAGGTAAATACTTGGCAGCGAGTCAAGTTTGTTTAGGGTCCGTGTGCAAAAAATATGCTGACTACACAGGTAAATACTTGGCAGCGATTCAAGTCAGGGGGACCGTGTGCACCTTTGACCTACCTTTTTATACCTGTTGCATCACCTGTGAGGGGGGCCGTGTGCAAAAAAAAAATATACGATAGACCTACGTTTTATACTGGGGGTATAAATGAGAAGAAAAGTCTGATCCTTTCTTCACAATCGGGAGCCAGTCAAAGCGTTCCCAATTAAAACCGTCCCGGTCAAAGCGTTCCCTGATTTTGGTCAAAGCGTACCATGATTTTGGTCAAAATGTCCCCAAATTTTGGTCAAAGCGCCCCCTGACATATTTTATAGAAATATGATACTACAAAACCGCCCCCTAATTTTGGTCAATGCGCCCCCTGATTTTGGTCAAAGCGCCCCCTGACATATTTTTATAGAAAAACGAAGTTTCCAAAGCGTCCCCAAATATTGGTCAAAGCGCCCCCTGACATATTTTGATAGAAAAAACGAAGTTTCCAAAGCGCCCCCAAATATTGGTCAAAGCGCCCCCTAATTTTGGTCAAAGCGCCCCCTGACATATTTTTATAGAAAGCGAAGTTTCCAAATTGCCCCCAAATATTGATCAATGCGTCCCCAAATTTTGGTCAAAGCGCCCCCTGACATATTTTTTAAAAGAAAAACAACGTTTGAGGTTTGGTCAAAGCGCCCCCAAATTTTGGTCAAAGCGCCCCCTGATTTTGGTCAAAGCGCCCCCTGACATATTTTTATAGAAAAACGAAGTTTCCAAAGCGCCCCCAAATATTGGTCAAAGCACCCCCTGATTTTGGTCAAAGCGCGCCCCAAAATATTGGTCAATGCGTCCCCAAATTTTGGTCAAAGCGCCCCCTGACATATTTTTTAATAGAAAAACAACGTTTGAGGTTCGGTCAAAGCGCCCCCAAATTTTGGTCAAAGCTACACTACAGGTGTATAAATATAAGGATAAATCTATAAACACGGTGGATACGATCAAGGAAAAATTTCTAATCAAGCTCATAAAAGTGGGTAACACTAAAATACGTCTGCTGACGCCTGCCAGGGGAAAATACGCCTGCCGAGAAAATGTATAGATTACGCCTGCCGTGTTATTAATGGAATTAATTGAGTTTTTGTTAGATATATTACTTTTTTAGACCCTGTAGTTAATGTTTTAGGAAACAACAATAATGTTAAAAGCACAGAATTGGTTTTTTAATCGTTTAAAAGTTTGCATTCGGCGTGACGAAAAATCTAACGCCTGCGGCGTTGTTTCTCTAATTTCTCATTACAATATTTGAAATGTTACTTTGCAAAAGTATTTGGTTAATATTTGACAAAAAAATTAATCAAAAAAAAATTAAATATATATTTTATTCATTTAGTGTTTGATACAAGAGTATATAGTATTAAAGGAGATAAATCTTACTCAGGAACTGCTGTGTGAAGACCATAGACATGTTTTTTCTTTCTTTCTTTTTTTAAGAAAAATATTATTGGTTTCATATTTATTTATAGAATTTACAATGACTCAGGAGCACATATGCAGTAAAAACTTTGCGATTTACGGGTTACCGTAGTTGTTTTGAATCAGAATCTGAAATATTTAATGTTAAACTTTTTAAACATCAATGAAATAATTATTATTTCTGATTTTCATGTTATATTAACTTATATGCAACAACGTTATAAAAATAAATACAAAATTTTACAGGTAAGAGAAATGGTATAATTTAAACTATTCCTACACATCCATGTATACATCAAGCAGAGAAGGAAATAAACGAAATGAGTAAGAAAATCAGCATGTAAATGACATGTGTACAAAATATCGTTTATACCTGTATGTTCAAAATCATTCCTTTTCATTCATTTAGAGAAAAGGAAGATAAGGTAAATCAAATTCTAAAGAAAAAACAAATAAGACATGCAGGCACTTGATGTTCCACACATCTCGAAAAAAAAACAACAAAAACAAACAAACTTGGAACCCATACCTAGTAATTCGGTATGGGGTTCTATTTTATCATTATTTCAGATATAACGTCAAAAAATAGTCTGTAGAGTAAAATTTACTGAAAGCATGATGTGTTTATACCATGTATGCAACATGTATAAGCGATCTGGGCTGTCATGGAAATAAAAAAACTTTTAAAAAGTTACTAATTTTCAAAATATAAAACACATTAGTTTTTTTTTTTTTATCTTAATTAACATTTCAAAGTTTCACAATATCTTAGTCTAGGCAAGAACTCGATGATTTAAGAAAAGTGATGAAAGTAATCTAATTGTATTTTATTCATTTATTTCAATTAGAGAGAAAATAATCCATCGAAAGTTCCAAATATTCTCGCTATATACGGTATATTATTGTTCTATCAAAATTCATTATTGTTAAAATTTGTTTACAATGATATGAATGTCTGAATTCATGTTTACTGTGTATACACGGACTTCAAACTTAATTATCGATCTTCCTGTATACCCTACCTGTGCGTAATATTATGTAGTATTACATAATTAGGTACATGACAAGTGAGAAGATTGGCACGTGCGCTATACACACTCCAAGGTGGGATATCATGAACCAGAGCCACAAAATCAGAATTAGTAAATATTTACATATCTGATTGAATAAATGAATTTTAAGAAAATATGGATGAAGGAAATTCCGAATTTAATACAAATGCATGTTTATCAAACTATTGAAAAGATCGTCAATTTACATGTATACAACATACCACACAAACTATTTACGCTCCAGAGCTGCAAATAATTTTTTTCAGTTCTTCCTCCTCAGATAAGTATTGTAGAAATTGTTAAAATGGTTAGTATTGTAGAAATTGTTATAATGGTTGCACAATCTGTATATCATGAATCAATTTACATGATCTTCATGGATGGTTTCCGTGGTTATTTCTTTCTTGTCTAAGATTTGGGTCTTGGACATATCTAGTTTTAAAATTCATAGAACATTTCTTTTTTAAATTAATTTGTTTTACATACATCAGCTTCAATGTTTATAAAAGTAAGTATTTACGTCTTCTTAGACGAACAGAAAATAAAATATTGTAAAGTAGGAGATATCTCCTTTAATATTACTGCAAATCTCGTGTGTAGATTTTTATAAATAATTATCAAACATTTTTTCTTTTTTTGATTTGTTTATAATTAATTAAATGACAACCAAATAATTTATTAAAGTCATATATTTTTTTTTTAAAATAGTACATAATAAAAGAAACAACACCGCGGGCATGTAGATTTTCTCGGCAGGCGTGCTCTAAGACGGAAGCTTATAAAACGAATAAAGCATCGGACATGACATGCTTTTTAAATTATTTTTGTTTGGTAATACATGAAGTAAATAGTCCATTAAATTAATATATGTAATAAAATTAACTTTAGTCAATAAATAACAAGGCAGGCATATAGATTTTCTCGGCAGGCGTATTTTCCCCTGGCAGGCGTATTTTAGACCGCATAAAAGTTCTCAGATGTTATTGACACCTAGGGGACACAATTTAAACACCCAATTTTATGTTAACGCCCCCAAAATCTACCTGATTCAAGATCAATAATTTACCGCCTGTCAATCATTAAAAAAACAATAGCTTCTGATTTGATTGACAGGCCAGCTACCCGTGCTACCTGATAGTCTGAGTTTGTGTCTTTTAAAAACGATCGCCTGGTCACACGTCAAACACTTTCATGTAGCCGCCTTGTATACACAGGGGCTAAAAAAGAATCTTGCAATTTGGTAAAATTTTATTTCAAAAACAATTGTGAGTAGATAATTAAAACATGACTTTATAAAATATTTGCTTTCAATCTCAACGGCTATTTTGTATTTTAGGCGATATGTCGTCCAAGATATCTGCTGTAGAATTTAGACCGGTCCGTGCACAGAAACACTATTGCCGATTAAAACTGGAATATGATAAGTAAGAAAAGATATTTCACAAAAACGGCACGGATAAACAATTCCTTTATCCCATGTTTTGTCTATGCATATATGAATACAATCTACACCATGTTCCGTTGTAACTGAAATGTCAGAGATTGTAACTTTTAGTTCGAATTTCCTAACGTCTGTCAATACCCAATATTCGAAATTAAAAAGTGAATATATAAAGCCAAAGATCAATTCTTAAAATTATAAAAGAAATCTTGCAAACAATAAAAAAAATTTATACACACGAACAACCGGAAATGGTGAATATTTTTGACACTATTGTTGGTCAAAACGTAGGCGATATTTCTATCGCGGTACATTGTATATGTTCACACGACGTATAGGCCTATGAATGGAATATTTTTTTTTTTTTAATTTTGATATTTACACAAGTTTAATTAAAAAAAAGATATATTTACTTTGTAGTTTTACTCTGTGTTCTTTTCTTCAATTTTACACTTTTTTAAAATATAAAAACAATATTTCTCAATATTTTTTTTTCTTCATTAGATTTCGCTGAAAGTATAAATAAATAAATTTTATATTGAAACATTTCAATTATTTCAAGTAGTTTCACTCAAATTTAGACACGAAACACGGAATGTTGACCTTGATCACCAGACACAGACTTCCTGTGTAATGCTACATGTATATAGATTTTTGACATCTTGGGTATTGGGGGTCTCCAGGTAAACAACACCACTGTTACTTGGACCACTCCCCCTCCTCAGGTAACCGTACGGTAAAATAATTGGGTCTTTAAGTTTAAAGTAGCAAATGTACAGATATTTAATTGACCTTGAAATACTTCGGAAGTACTGCATGAACCCCACCCCCCTTTCCAATTTAATAACATCATTTTTTTCACACAAATTTTGACTGGGGGCGCTTTGACCAAAAACAGGGGGCGGTTTAGAAACTACGTTTTCCTATCAAAATATGTCAGGGGGCACTTTGACCAAAAACAGGGGGCGGTTTAGAAACTACGTTTTCCTATCAAAATATGTCAGGGGGCACTTTGACAAAAATCAGGGGGCGGTTTAGAAACTATGTTTTTCTATCAAAATATGTCAGGGGGCGCTTTGACCAAAAACAGGGGGTGGTTTAGAAAGTTAGAAACTACGTTTTTCTATCAAAATATGTCAGGGGGCGCATTGACCAAAATCAGGGGACGCATTGACCAAAATCAGGGGGCGCATTGACCAAAATCAGGGGGCGGTTTAGAAACTACGTTTTCCTATCAAATTATGTCAGGGGACGCTTTGACCAAAATCAGGGGACGGTTTGACCAAAATCAGGGGACGCTTTGACCAAAATCAGGGGGCGGTTTTGTAGTATCATATTTCTATAAAATATGTCAGGGGGCGCTTTGACCAAAATCTGGGGACATTTTGACCAAAATCATGGTACGCTTTGACCAAAATCTGGGAACGCTTTGACCGGGGCGGTTTTCATTGGGAACGGTTTGACTGGATTTCTTCACAATCAACTATCATGTCATCCCTGATACACACTCACTCTCTGATTTTAAATGGGTATGATTGTTTAGTACGATGGGCACAAAATCACCAAGAATCTCTACCCCCGGAGGCAGAACAAGTATTTCAGGAAGCGACCACTATCATGGAAACCCTTCAGGATTTATGGTTACTATGCCTAACCTTATCACATCATGCGACGAGCATGGGGAGACTAGCTACCATACATTTTCTATGTCGACATATGAAAACAATTCTGCCCCAGAAATGGTACGGACTGAACCTGACCCGTTATTTCGGAAGGCCTTACAGTTTCCTGACCCATCCCCAAGCGGGCAAA
>NW_026936678.1:0-73338 GCF_032062105.1 Saccostrea cuccullata
ATTTTTATTTAATTTATAAGGCTTTTAAAATAGTATTGATCTTTTTTTGTTAATTAAAAATGATACAACAACTTGAAACAAAAAATACCAGAGAAATACTAGGAAGAGAACGTTTCGAGGCATTATATGTCAGATTTAATCAAATGGATTACTTAGAGGTTTTAATTAGGAATCCCTGATAAACTTGTTGCAATATTGGTTTAAATTGGCCAAGTGGCTCTGAACAGGTCCAGTCCAAAGACTATTTCTACCTACGTAGGTATTAATAGCTACGTAGGTATTTAAAGCTACCCAAAGTAGCTATTTTTACCTACTTTCTGCTTTACTTGAATTTTGCAGCCAAATGCAGGAACGGCGCAACATGGTGAGCACACACAATTTCTATGATACAGTCACACTGCAGATGATGAATATGACAAAGATTTAGCCAAAAATGAAAACTTCGCATATTATCAAATTTGCATAGAAACTAACGTAGAATTGCCAATTCAGGAAGAAATCGTTTTTTGGCAAAATTTTTGTCGTATTCATTATTAGTGTGACCATATCAAAAAACATGGTATTCACCATGTTGCGCCGTTTTGTCTTTTGGTCGCAAAATGCAGAAATTATATAAAGTAGGTAAAAATAGCTACTTTTGGTGGCTTTAAATACCTAGGTAGCTATTAATAGCTAAGTAGGTAGAAATAGTCTTTGGACTGGACCTGCCGAAGAAGAAGTCGGTATGTAAAAGTTTACAGACGGACTGCTAGACAGACTGCAAACAAAATGTGATCAGGAAAGTTCACTTGAATTTCTAAAGAAGGTGAGCTAAAAAGAAGTTAACAATAAGTTTCAATAACATTAATTATCATGCATAGAATTACTTTTTTGTAATTTTATAATAGTATGACTTACCATTGGTTTGGATTTCTTTTTCACTGGTTCAGCCATCGTCTGTTTTTTCACTGGTTCAGCCATCGTCTGTTTCTTTCAGTTGTCACGTGACATATTAACGAAATACCTGCTGAATTTTGGCTTAAATGTTTTTCATAAAAAGTTTTAGAAGCAAACATTACGCGAAACGTTTACGGTTCTCATTGATTTGCCCTACTGACATAAAACATTATTTATGAAAGTTTATGTCTGGGCAAAATTTTTAATTTCTTCCCTATGCAAATAGATTTTTTAAGGTACATTTTACTTATCACCAAAATTTTTAAAAGTATATACTGTTTATTCGTTCAATAATATAGAAAATAAATTGTAGGTATTTTATAATGAACGAGTTCATATGACACCGTATACAAGGTAAATCACTGATCAATGTGTTGGAGCGTAAACAACGCCCTCTGGTGAGAGATTGGATTACTGATTCCATCAAACTAATACGACTAAATAAATCGAGGTTTTCCGAATGGATATTCAGCTCCGCTGTTAATTAAAGTAATATACGCCGTATGGATGCCGATTTGTATGTGAAACAAAATGATTAAATGATTTGAAACACATAAAGTGTAATGAAAAAATAATATTTCCACAAAATTTAACTATAAAACTCGTTGTAATAACAGCTAGAACAATAAAGCAATATCTGCAATCAAGAATTCAGTCTTTTCATGAATATTGATAAAGGAAGTGCGTAAACAGTAGCTCTAAATATAGACACGTATGTTAACAGGAAATTATAGACAACAAGGCACGTTGGATTTTGACAACGATTATTAATGAAAGGTTAATATGCGTCATAACAGAGTATAGATGGTTGATACTGATTACATTTAAAGATAAGTTATATTAATAGTAACACACCATGCATGTCAAAAGTGAGTTGTATCTCAAAGGGCTTACCTCGTTTTCTTGACGCCGTGTTTGTTTATCAATCTAAAAGTAGCGACGGCGTCACGTGGTGGATTAACTTAAAAATAGACATTATTCTCCTTGCAGGATAATAAATAATTATAATTTGATAACTTTATAACGAATTGTATTTAAATAATCAGATTGCAGCGCACGTGCATGCGCGTGATTTGATGAAAATTGTTATATATCATATTGTATAGTACATCCTAATGCATGTCTATGTTATAAATTTCAAAGCATTTCATCATAAAACAAAAAAGATATTAAGATTTCTGTTTCAGCCAATCAGAGCAAAGCGCACGTGCATGCGCGTGAGTTCATGCATATTTGACCATGTCATCTTATCTACACATCTTATATATCTTTATATCCATTAATTTTTAAAGTTTCATGACAAATAATTGAGTATTTTTCAGTTAATAGATTAGTCAGAACCCGGTTTTCTGTTTCAAAGTTCCCGGCCCGGCCCTGTTTAGTTACCCATTTTAGTCACACTCTTCTTAAGTTGCCGAACTACATTTACCCCGTGCAGTTCAGGAATGACGTCATTCTTTGTTTACGTCTGTTGAGATAGGAAGAAGTACAGAAGTTTCATCGTTTATTGCACAGCAATCGTTAATATTACTTTGTAAAAGTTAGTTCAAGACATTGAGAAAGTACACGTGAAAGGGTATTTCATCAATATTTCCTTTACACCGTAAGTATTAAAGTGTTTTTTTTTTATTCGATTTCCTTCACTCATTTTGAACAGCATAGCGGGGATTTAAGTAGTTTGTGCAACATTGAAGTTGATGATGGCTGTTTTTTTTCGGAGTTGCTTATAAATAAAGCTTTATCTAAACTGATATTTGTCTTTTTTGTGAATGAAATACACATTACTGTGCTGCATTAAGCAGATCCAATTTAATACAATTATAAGTACATGTATGTACAGACTACAGTGCCATAGGCATGATAGGTGAACTGGTGAATCATAATTGAATTTTCAAACTATGGAGATGTGTGCCAAAAGTAAAGATAATTTTATTTTTCTGTATATATTTCATTGAAAACAACATTTTGTAAAATCACTGGTATATGGCAAAAATTTTTGATAGATTTTACCACAAATTTCTTGATATGTTGAATTGTTGTATATGTAAGTAAATAAAAACAAGATTTTTTACCTGATCAGCATCGATATTTTAAAAATATTGTTATACAAGTGCGACATGCAAATTAAAGTAATATACTCCCAATGAATTACATACTCAACATTGATCTTGAATTTTAGAAATCAGATGTTAAGCGATAAGCTATCTTTTACTAAAAGCAATGAATACTAAATAAATATGCAACGATCTTTTTACAAAAAAAAAGATAACTACACACTTTCTGGTTTAACTAATGAAATACAGTGTAAATAATGAAGTTGGACAAAATTAAGAATTTTCAATTTACCAGTGATTTCACTAAATGTTGTTTTCATTAAAACATATAGGCTTATTAGGCTAGAGGAAAAATAAAATTCTTTTCTCCTTCGGCACACATTTGTACTTCATTGAAAACCTTTTTTTTTTTTAAATTATGATGTGAGATCAGTTTCAACTTCAGAAAGTGGGTACACCTGTGATATCACCACCATGTCTACAGTTTAAAATTATTTTGAGATGATGTGGAAAAACTATGAAGAAAATTTTGGAGTTTTAGTGATAAAATGAGCAACAGAAGTGCACTGCAATACTACTTTTTTAGAATTCATCTTTAAATAAAATATATGGTGGAAAAATACAATTATGACTCACTTATGATCAGGTACTGTAGCTTGATTTACATAAATTGCTTTATTTAGCTAGGGATTGTAGTTGTATAGTAGACTTTAAATAGCAATCCAAGTCATATATACTAGTATAACCTTTTGATAAATTCAAAGTTCACTGACGAAAAATAGGTGCATTGGTTTAACCCCCAAAATTATTTTAAGACTTGCTATTATTGTTGTTTGCTGATATTAAATCTCATTTGTTTGTTAGTCTGTACGTCTGTCCGTTTATCACAATAACTTTAACCTTAGTGATATCTTTTGAATGAGTGAATGAGAAGAGATATTGGCTTTCATATGCATATTACACATGTATATTGCATGTGACAAGACCTTTCTAAATACACCATGGTTTTCACCCCATGACCTTGTAGTTTAGAACCTACTTTAAGAAATTTAAACATTACTTTGAATTGATCATAACTTTTGAATGAGAAAAGATAGAGCTTTTATTTTACACCTGTATATTACCTGTGACATGACCATTCTAAATACATTATGATTTTTTACCCCCATGATCTTGAAGTTTGACCTAATTTTAAATAATTTAAACATTACTTTGAATTGGCCATAAGTCTTAAATGAAAAGATAAAAGGTTTTCATATTGAATATGTGTATAACTATTACCCTTGACAATATCTAAATATACTATGATTTTGGAGCCTAGACCTTGACCTTATAATTTGACTTACTTAAGAACCCTCTCCACATTGCAATGCATACTAAAGAGTTTGGATTCTCTGTTATTTTTCAGCAGTTAGAGTGATCTGTGCTTAGATCTAAATTCTAAAAAGGAAATAATAGATATTTACAGTATATTATTCAATTAATAATCAATTAAAATATTCTTAATAACATTTTAATAGGTCAAGAAAAATTTATTTAACATGTGCATTTTTTTCTATGGAAGTAATTAATAGTGGTTTATATTAACTGATACTGTGTTAATTATGTTTGATTATTTTCTTTGGTGTAAATGCCAGGTACCATATAGTGAAAATTAAAAAAATAAGCTTAATATTAACACCTTAATAAGATAATATATATTTTCCCATTGTCAAAAAAAAAAAAAAAAAAAAAAAAACATGTTGCATTGGTGTAGAGAGGGTTCTTAAAAAAAATTAAGATTAATTTTTATCTCACCTGAGCTTAAGGCTCAAGTAAGCTTTTGTGATCACAATTTGTCCGTTGCCTGTTGTTGTCATCATCGACGTCAACTTCTCACATTTTTATCTTCTCCTCAAGAACAACTGGGCCAATTTCAACCAAACTTGCCACAAAGTTTCCTTAGGTTAAGGGGATTCAAGTTTGTTGAAATGGAGGGCCACATTGTCTTCAAAGGGAAGCTAATTATAAATTAGTGAAAAATTAATGGCATTTTTAAAAAATCTTCTCAAGAACCACTAGACCAGGAAAGATGAAATTCATGTTAAATCATCATCAGGTAGTGTAGATTCAAGTTTGTTCAAATCATGACCCCCGGGGGATAGGGTGGGGCCACAATGGCTGAGCAAAGTTTTACATAGGAGTTTATAGGAAAAATCTTTTTAAAAATCTTCTTCTAAAGAACCAGTGGGCCAGTAAAAATGAAACTCATGTGGAGTCATCCTCAGGTAGTGTAGGTTCAAGTTTGTTCAAATCATGACCCCCAGGGATATTGGGGCCACAATGGCCGATCAAAGATTTAGATAGGAATATATAGGAAAAATGTTCTTCTCAAGAACCATTGAGACAGGAAAGATGAAAATCATGTGAAATCATCCTCAGGTAATATAGATTCAAATTTGTTCAAATCATGACCTCTGGGGGTAAGTGGGGACCAAATGGCTGATTCAAGTTTTACATAGGACTTAAGATAGGGAAATCTTTTAAGATATTCTTCTCAAGTACTTCAAAGCTATGATTAGTGATATTTATTTAGCGACTTGGTTTTTCAATAGTCAGCGAACATCGTAACAACATTACTAAAGGGGATTCAATTTCTTCAAATGAAGGCTATATCTTATATAAGGGGAGATAATTCAAAATAAGCAAATATGGCATCTTTAAAAATTTTCTAAAAAACATTTGGCCATAAATCATAATGATAAACTTGATTACACAGTTTAGTTTCAAATTCAATCATGACCCTTTGGGAAGGATGGGGCTATTTGAGGAAATAAAAGCTCTGGAAAGGATTAAAGCAAAAAATGATAAAAATCCTAAGAACAGCAAAGCCATATTAAATCAGTTGTTTTGAACAATGAAAGACAGAGACTTCATATTTGGTATACATACTTCTCTAATTATGTCTTTAAAATAAAACCAAGGTCAATGAACCTGAGGCCTTGACTGTGACCTATATACTAAAAATAGCTTTTTTGTCTGCAAACTTCAACCTTTGCCATAACTTTTTAACCATGAAAGACTGTGGAGACTTCATATTTGGTATGCATACTCCACTAATTAAGCTCTTTCAAATGTCACCAAGATCAATGATCTGGTGACCTTGGCTGTGACATATATGGTAAAAATAGCTTTTCCGTACCTTTGCCATAACTTTTGAATCATAGGAGATAGAGACTGAATATTTGGTATGCAAACTCCACTTATTAAGTTCTTTCAAATGGCACCAAGGTCAATGAATGTGACCTTGACTTTGACTTAAATGCTAACAATAGTGTTTTCGTACCTTAGCCATAACTTTTGAATCGTAAGAGATAGAGACTACATACATGTATATGGTATGCTTAATTCCCTAATCAAATCAGTTTGTTTTGAAGACACCAAGGTCAATACCTTTTAAAACATTGTTGGTGCTGGACGCAGTGTGTTTCACAAACACATCTTGTTAAAAACAGCAAAGCTATGATTAGTTATATTAATTCAGAAGCATCCTTTGGAAATTTAGATTAAAGTTTGTTCAAATCATGACCCCTGGGGATAGGATGGGTTTTCAACAGGGATGAAAGGTATACATTTAGGAGTAAATAGGATTTGTTTAAGAAGCTTCAAAAGAACAGGAATTTCATAATATTAATGCAGATGCATCATCATGTAGTGTGAACTGAATTTTGTTAAAGTCTCCCCTCTTCTCTTCAGGATAGGATGGGCTGGAATAGAAGATCAAACATTTACATAGATTGATTGTATATTGATTAATGCCCCTCTTGCGGATTTTTCATTCATATGGAGACGCCACCACTTGCTGGTAGACAGCTGCAAATTTTGTCCTATACTCTGCACTCAGAGCCATTGAGCATGGAGGGACACTTGATGTAAGGATCAAGTCCTAACTTAGCAAATCTAGAGCAGACACTCTAACCACTACGCTTCACGGGGGACAACATTTACAGAGAAATATATAGGAAAATAATATAATCTTGGAACAATTTTGAATAAGAAGTCATTAGTCAAATAAATGAATATGGGAAGCACCCTCAATGAAGAAATTTGTTCAAATCATGCCACCCTTTTTGACCATTTTTAGCTCACCTGAGCTGAAGGCCTCTTGTGGGCTTTTCTGATCACATTTTGTCCGGTGTACTTATGTCTGTAAATTTTCACATTGTTGACTTCTCAAGAACCTTTGGATGAATTTAAATCAAACTTACCATTTGGGTAAAGGGGATTCAAGTTTGTTAAAATGAAGGGTCACACCCTTTTTCAAAGGGAGATAATTAAGAATTAGGGAAAATTAATAACATCTATTAAAAATCTTCTTCTCAAGATTCACAGGGGCAGGAGAGATAAAACTTATACAAAAACACCCTCAGGTAGTGTAGATTCAAGTTTGTTCAAATCATGACCCCCTCCCGGGGGTAGGGTGGGGCCAGGATTAATGATCAAAGTTTTACATGACTGACTGGGGCCACAATGGGTGATCAAAGTTTAACATAGAAATATATAGGAAAATTCTTTAAAGATCTTATTAAGAATACCATAGCCATGATTCATCATATTTATAGGGAAACGTCCTCAGGTAGTGTTCATTCAGATTTGTTCAAATCATGACCCCCGGGAGTAGGGCAGGGTCACAATGGCCGATCAAAGTTTTACATAGAAATATACAGGATTTTAAAAAAAAATATTCCTCCCAAGAAAAGCAAAGCCATGACTGATCATATTTATATGTAAGCATCTTCAGATAGTATTGATTCAGGTTTTTTCAAATCATGACCCTAGGGGGTAGGGCGGGGTCACAATGGCCAAGCAAAGTTTTACATTGAAATATATAGGATTTTTTTTTTTAAAATCTTCCTCCCAAGAATAGCACAGGCATGATGGATCATATTTATTTGTAGGCATCTTCAGGTAGCAATTATTCAAGTTGTTCAAATCATGACTCCCAGGGGTAAGGGTGGGACCACAATGGCCGATCAAAGTTTTTACATAGAAATATATAGGAAAATTTATTAAAATTTTTTTCCCCAAGAATAGCACAGCCATGATTCATCATATTTATATGGAAGCATCCTCAGGTAGTGTAAAATCAAGTTTGTTCAAATCATGACCTCCACGGGGTAGAAATATAGGGCAGGGCCACAATGGCCAATCAAAGTTTTATTTAATAGGAATACATAGGACAAATTTTTTAAGGACAGCAAAGCCATAAATGCTCATATTTTAGTTGGAAAGGGAGGGGAAGGGGGTTAAGCAACAATATTAAAATCAAATGCAAAGGGCAGTAAAGTCACAGGTATAGAATAAACATGCAAGCATCCTTAGTTAGTGTGGATTCAAATTTGTTCAAACCTCTCCCCTTTAAGGAATGGTTTGGACCACATTTGGGTTTAAACTTTTTAATCTTAAACAGATTTCTGCTTTTTTCCTTGTCACCGTGCTCATGTGAGTTATGTGGCTCATGGGCCTCTTGTATATACTAAATATCTGCTTTTTCCCATTGTATCCTGAAAGTACTCAGGTGACCGTGAGCAATGTGGCCAATGAGCCTCTTGTTATCCTTGGTGGGTCAAGACCTTGACTAAGGTGTAAGGGTTCAATAAGATTCGAGTCTTTACCCTTCTTACGGAAAATCAGTTCTCGTGCAAACATTTCTAATGATCTAAAGATGCTCTACGACTTGAAGTTGATCATCATCGGTACTGGTGAGGTCGCATTCAAGATCACATTAAGTAAAATTAATAATTTCTACTCTGACTATAAAATTAAAGTGAAACATTCAAAGCTCAAACTTGACCACTTGAGGATGTGTTAAACTTGATCAAAGGTCATTTTAGAAGGTGTAAGTTAATTTTCAGTGGAAAATTTCTATAATTTGTGTCCGTAATAAAGTTGATATTTCACACAGACTATTTATGACCTAAAGGTGTGTCCTGATTTTGATTCAAGATCACTTGGACATGGTCAGTTTTAAAATTAAATCAATTCTGCATCTTTGTAATAGATAAACATTGGAAATTTAAACTTCTATCAAATTTTTAGTCCTGCAAGTGCATCAGAGTCATTTGGGCTTATAGTTGTAGGTCACTGATCATGACAAAAGAAAGTAAAATTTGTGTTGAGTTCTTAACTCTCTAATTGATAGGTATTGGATGTTGATTCATGAAACAAAGATTACTTGTGAGAAAGGTGCATTTTATCTTTACCTATGGTCATCTGGACAAGTTGAAGGTCAATTTAAGGATTCTCAGCAGGCAATAACATTTTTTAAGCTCATTTAAAAGGACACAATGAGTCAAATTAATATCTTAATTTTAAAATATCTGTAGCATACAGAGAACTACTTATGAAAATTATGGGTATATAGCGAAGATATGACAATTAAACTGCAAGAATTGACTGCACAATATAAGTGCCAGAAAAACAAAGGTTGTATCTACCGTTTCGTATATGTCAAGGTCACACTACTCTTATTTTTAGCTCAAACTTGTAAACAACATTCAACTGGAGCATGCTAAGGTGAGAAATATGATCTACCAACTTTTTAAAAAGCTGACATCAAATTTTTTGGTCTACTTTCATTCATTCGTGAATAACTGAGACCATGGTAACTATGGAAACTTATTCAACACTTTTCTGTGCACGCGTACAATAGTGAGGAAGAAGTACCAGGGTATTTTGCAATATTTTTTGCTCTGGGGCATACAGATATTATTTTTACTTTTATTTTTCCCCATAAAAATATAAATTTTAGGTTCTGAATCCTGTAATTTTCTGAAACCTAATACTTTTAGGAATTGAACAAAATTTACAGAGATCATGCGGAAATTCTACATTTGTCAATTTTCCTCTTTGTGCGTCACTGTGCCACTTTAAGGAAGGTCCATACTTTCACGGATCCGATTTTAATTTGAATAGGCATAATTGATTTTTTTTTTTATTATTCTACTATCAAAATTGAATGCAAGGACATTCATGCACCTGCACGCGTAATACACATAAGTCGAAACATTTTATCAGCTGTTCTTTCCTTAAGCCCTTTATACAGGTACAGACGCGCATGCACATGCATGCATGTGCATGCGCATACAATTCATTAAATGACTTACAGTTCATATTATTGTAGCTTTTATAATTCTTTGATAAAATTGTTCGATACTGCCATGGCGCCAATGGGCATATTTTAAAAAAGTCTTACTGTAAAATGGCACAAATAAGGAGTTGGGGAGCATTTGGGGAACATCTGTAATGGTCCTCATTAATGTAATGTAAGTCATGATGACATACTTTTGGAATTTTAAGGCTTTATCTAAATTCATGTATACCAGATACTTAGCATCTTCAGTTAGAAGTGATAGGTTGTACAATTTATCAGAGGAGCAATTCAAGGCTCTTGTGCCATTTGTTATTTCTGTAGGTGGTGCCACCCTTAAAAAATTGTTTGTTTTGAATTGCCACCAGCTGTGTTTCAGACACAGGAGGGAGGGGGGAAATTTGTTTTTTTTTTCAAAATTGAAGATAAATTTTAAATTTTTCATAAAAATCTCAGTAAACACATTTTCTGACTTTTCAAAAAACATCTACCATCAACAAAGAAACTTAATTTTGCATAGATCTGACACTACATTTCAGTGTTTTGTATTGTGCATGTGATAACTGGCAATAAAAAAAATCTTCCTACTTTTGGTCAATTAAATTTTTTCAGGAGGGAGCATTTCAATGAGGCATGAGGCAATTCCAAACAAACAATAATTTTATTTTGGCCTGAACACAGATAAAGTCTGCGAGGTCATGCTTGTATAGTGCTATTATTTAATCTTGTCAGTGTTAACTTAAATGATGATGTCTCTCTTTGATGGATGTGTGCCTGTATATTTTACTTATACTAAATTTATGTAGTTTCAATAATGTGACTTCCTGTGTTTTTTTAGATGGACAAGAGAAAGGGCATGTCTGCTAGCATGAAGTGCCAAAGCGACATGATTCGAAAAATTATGTAGTTTAAATAGTGTGATTTCTTGTTTTTTTAGATGGGCAAGAGAAAGGGTGTGTCTGGTAGCGTGAAGCGCCAAAGAGACAAGTTACGAAAGAGGGAGATGAGGCAGCAGCAGCTCCTTTCCTCCACAGAGGTTCCACTAGATGGTTCCATGCTTGAGTCTGCTGTCCCCTGCGGGGCAGCAGAAGGAGCTATTTCGGCTCCCCCTGGTAATTTTCCAGGGCAAGGTTCTATAGGGTTGCCGCCTTTTGAGGAAAAACCCTTGGCCAGGTTGCAGGCCTCTCTTCGCGAGAAAATGCAACCAACTGCCCTGAGTAACGCATCTTCTCAGGGAAGTCGTCTGTGTGCCCGAAACGGAGGCATGGCACCGTCCCCTGACTCCCCACCGTGGGTTTGTACCTCGCCGAGGGTACCTGAGCCGGACACCGTGCACGTGTCTGGCTCAGCAGGTCAGGCGCAGCTGGATATGTCATCCTCCAAGGGGGATGAGTCCAGCAGGAGATTGATTGATGCAAACCAGAGTAAAAGAACGAGATTTAAAAAGGATACTAAAAGGAATTTACATGATGAAAATGAGAATATAGAAAATGCATATGAGAGAATTAAATCAGATTGTAGATTTGAAAGATCACATACTGGTGGACTGGATGGTGCTGAGGATGCATGTTTTATTGATGCTGCAGTTTCAAGTACAAGTGAAAGCAGACTACCAGCAAACATCAAGAGATCTATTCAAGGTTCGTTTCATCAAGGTAACTTAATGTTTGGTGAGAATGCAGGTACACAGTGTGTAGCAAACTCCTTATTAGCCTTAGCATACCATAAATTGAAGAATTCTAAACACTGGCAAACAACAGATATGGACAACATCTTGGTAATGGGGGATGAGTTGTACACCTACTTGCAGCGTAGTTCTTGTGTAAATAGCAGATACCTTTTGGTTAATGAGTTACCACAGTTTTTTGAATGCTTTAATACAAGATATGAGATTAAAGCGGATGAATCATTATGCAGTTTGATCAATTTATCAGATACTGAACCAAATTATGCTGACTTTCATGCATGTTTCCTTTTAGATGCTTTGCGTATTGCCCTTTCTGAAACTGATGGATGTTTTGTATGTTTTAGGGGTAATACTTTTTTGATTGGGAAAACAAATGACCAATTTTTCACATTTGATTCTCACTCAAGGTCTGCTGAAGGATGTATGAGTTTGAATGGACGCAGTACTCGGATACTCTATAATTCAATTGAGGATGTTTATAACCATGTTCTTTCATTAGCACTGTCCATGGGTTATTCTGAAATGATTGACTGTGAAATAACAGGTGTGAATTGTTTAATTTGCAAAACTGAAAGTACAAATGACATTTTACTTCATGAAAGAGAAATAAATGTTTTGGAACATGAAGAACAAGATGATGTGTATTGCAGTTCAAAACGCGGGTTGGTACTTGGTGATAAGGATTTTGAAGTTGTTTCTGTGGAAAGTCACAAAATAAGCTTTTTGCCACTTTCTGAGGATGAGAAAAAAAAGAACTGTCAGATTTTAGGGATACCATTTTCAAGTTTTCAAAATGTAAGTGAACAGAGTGGCTTTTTACAGGAAGTGGAAGCACCTGACAACTGTGCAAGAATTGAGGGAGATGGAAATTGTTTTTTCCGAGGAATTTCATTTTGTTTGACTGGAATAGAGAACCATCATTATGCTGTGCGTTCAGCAATATGTCAACATCTTCTGAACAATTCAAATTTGTTTAAAACTTTCTTAAGGTGTGATGAAGATTCTGTGGAAAATCACATTGCAATGACAAACATGACTCAAGAGGGTGTATGGGCAACAGAAGTAGAGATTCTTGCTCTGTCTCATCTGTTAAATACTGATATACATACATATACAGAGAATCATTGGATTACATATTCTGCAAGCATGGTAGATCCTACAAGAAACTTGCTTTCTTCAGGAGCAATATATCTTTATCATGTAAATGAGAATCATTATGATGTTGTGTTGACAGTTTCTGGAAAACAAACAGTTCATTTCAAAAAGGCACAATCAAATAGCACAGGCATGAAGGAATTCAAGAAAAGATGTGAAAATAGAAAGCGGATGAGAGAAGTGCGTAATGCCATGTCATCAGCCGAAACTTTGAATGATAAAAACAAAAGAAATGTGAAAAGAGCAAAAATTATGACAGAACAGAGTGGAATGAAAAGTAAAGGATTCTGTCGTGTTGAAAAGAAATTAAGAGCTGAAAAACTAAAGTACTGGGCAGATCGAGGGTACAGAGTGAAAGTAATAAAACAGAGAAAAGATAGATACAGAAAAAATGAAACATACAATGCAAAGACAAAACAAAGAAGTGTAGAAAAGTATGCATTAGACACAACTCATAAGGTGAGATTAAAAGAAGCCAGCAGAGAAAAATATGCATCAAATGAAGTACACAAGACAGATGTTAAAAATAAGAGTACAGAAAAATACAAGAAAGATGAAGTACACAGAGCCTCTGTAAAGAAAAGAAGTATAGAAAAGTACAGGAATGATGAAGAACATAGAGCAGATGTTAAACTTAGGAGTACAGAGAGATACAAGAGTGATGATGTACACAGAGCAGATGTTAAACTGAGGAGTACAGAGAGATACAAGAGAGATGATGTACACAGAGCAGATGTTAAAAGAAGAAGTAGAGAAAAGTACAAGAAAGATCAAGAACATAGGGATAAACAAAAGGCAGCTAATAAGGTCAAATATCACTTTACTGCTGATGCAAAGACACAAAAGAAGGAAAATGTGCTGAAACAGAGACGAGCAATGAAAGTGAAGCTAGAAGACGAAGATGAAGTTGTCCAATTATTTCAAGAAAATGTGAGGAATGGGCCAGAATACACTTGTTGCTGTTGTCACCGGTTATTGTTTGAAAATCAAGTTCAAGGATGTTCATTTGAAATGTACGAGAAAAGAGAGAAAGCAATGGAAATTGCAAAGCTATGCATAAGTAACAAATATGCTCATGAGTGCACAATTTCTTGCTCAATTAACTGCCAAAAATCTTCCTTGTGGATCTGTTTTACATGCCATAGAAAAATATTGAGTGGTAAAATTCCTGGTGAAGCAGCTGTTAATAAAATGTCACTGGATGAAATTCCACATCAACTAATCAATTTGAACAGTTTAGAGAAACATCTCATTGCATTACATATTCCTTTCATGAAAGTGATGGCTCTTCCAAAAGGTGGTCAAAGAAATGTACACGGACCTGTTGTATGTGTACCATCTAACATGAGAAAGGCAACAAGCTTACCACAAAATGAATCTGAAAATATGCTGCTACGTGTCAAGCTGAAGCGTAAGTTATCATATAAGGGCTACTATGAATATCAGTTTGTGAATCCAGAACATATATTAACAGCCATTGATTATTTAAAGAAGAACAATAAGTGGTATCGAGATGTTGTGATTAATTCCACATGGAAACAAAACTATGAGCAAAATGATTTGATACTGAATGATTCTAATGAATGTGTAGAGGAAGAATTAATCTCGGAACAGACAACAGAACATGAAGAGGTTGTTTCAGATACATGTTTACAACCTGTGGATATTGCACAAGAGGTCCTTGATCACTACTTTGATGATGTTTACAATATAGCTCCAGGGGAAGGACAAAATCCTGTGCGAATGTTACAAGAAGAAGGGAATGAAGCGAAGACTTTTCCACATTTATTTCCAAGCGGAAATTTTTCTTGGAATGAAAATAGGGAGGAGAAGATAACCCTTGCCAGATATTTTAACAACAGACTTATGAATACAGACAATAGATTTGCCAAAGACACAAATTACATCTTCTTTGCTCAGTACCTGTCTGAATTGAATCAAGTGATTGAAAAGACACAAATTTCAATGCGCAAATCCATATCAAAACTTGATGGTGGAAAATTGGTCACATCAGATATGATACAAAACCCAGAAGAACTCTCTAAATTGCTGAAGAACAATGACGTTCTAAGGTTTATGCAGCCAATTAGAGGAACTCCTGCATACTGGTCAGCAACACAAAAAGATCTTTTTGCTATGCTTAGACAACTGGGTATTCCTACATGGTTCTGTTCTTTCTCTGCAGCAGAATTCAGGTGGAACGAGATTGTGGGATCAATTTTACACCATGACAATGATCCAAGAGACCCTTCTAACTTGGACTGGGCAGAAAAAAGTGAGATTTTGAGAAATAATCCTGTAACTGCTGCCAGAATGTTTGAAAATCGATTCCATATTTTCCACAGAGATGTAATACTGTCGCCATCAAACCCAATAGGAAATGTTATAGATTTTTTTATAAGAGTCGAATTTCAGCAAAGAGGTTCTCCACACATGCATTGTTTGTACTGGGTGGAAAATGCACCAAAACTGAACATAGATAGTGATGAAACAGTTTGCGATTTTATTGATAGGTATGTCACATGTGCTTTGCCTTCTGATGATGACAACCAAGAACTTAGACAAGTTGTTTTAGCTGTACAACAACATAGCAAGAATCATTCAAAATCATGCAGGAAAAAAGGAACAGAGTGCAGATTCAATTTTCCAAGGCCTCCATCAGAAAAGACATTTATTACAAGGCAATGTGAGGAGGATGCTGACAGTTCTCATGATGAGGAAGTTTTGAACAAATCTGCTGCAAAGGATATTTTGTTGAGCGTTTGGAATGAAGTTTTGGATGATGTTAATGCACACAAAACAACTGAGGAAATATTCAATAACATCCACCTCACACAAGATATCTATGAGGCAGCACATAAGATTTTATCGACAAAAACAAATACTGTACTGAGACGAAATCCTGATGAAATGTGGACAAATCAGTACAATCCATGTCTTCTTCGATGTTGGAATGCGAACATGGATATCCAATACGTCCTAGACCCCTTTAGCTGCATTGTGTACATTATATCCTATATATCAAAGTCAGAAAGAGAAATGGGAATGCTTTTAAAGCAAACACAAGTAGAAGCAATGGAAGGTAATTTAAATGCCCATGAAACAATGAAAAAAATTGGATCTTCATATCTCAATCATAGAGAGGTCAGTGCTCAAGAAGCAGTGTACAGAGTCTGTAATCTGAAAATGAAGGAAAGTTCAAGAAAGGTTATTTTTGTTCCTGTTGGTGAAAATCCAACTCGATTAAGTAAACCTCTTGCTGAAATGACAAAAAAAGACTGTGAAGATGATGATGAAGACATATGGATGACAAATATTGTAGAAAGGTATGAAAATCGCCCTGACCTACAATCTTTCCATGAGATGTGTCTTGCAGAATTTTGTTCCCTTTTCAGAGTGCTTGCTAAATCTCAGATTCCTAAAGGGGAAAATGAAAGTGTATATGAATTGAGGAATGGGAAAGGGTACATACAGAAAAGAACAAGAGGACTACCAGCAGTTATCAGATATCCTAGATTCAGTTCAGAAAATACACCAGAGAAATATTATCAATCAATACTACAGCTTTTTCTTCCATATGTCACACAAGACCAACTAAAACCACCTGGATTTGAACTTTACCAAACATTTTTTGAATCAGGATTTGTCAGACTGAAATCTGAGAATGATTTGCTACCAGTCAAAACTTTGGTTGAAGGAAATCGGTGCAAATTCTCCCTAAATGAGGATGCCATTGATAATGCACAAGAAGTTTTTGAACTTTATGGTGAACCTGAGGATGCTTGGGCAAAGCTTTGTCCAGAAACAGAAATCAATAGGAATGAATGTATAGATGAAAAAAAGAAGACTGAGAAATTAGAAGATAAAAAGCCAGAGGTTACTCATGAAATTGAAAATAAGAGTTCCTCAGACTTGCCATACCACATCACTGAAAATATTAATTCAAGTCAAGAAATGCTTCCTTTATTGAGAAATTTAAATGAAAAACAAAAGGAGGTTTTCTACATAGTTCATGACTGGTGTTTGAAGAAAGTTACTGGAGAGAAAACAGAACCATTACATATCTTTGTGACAGGAGGTGCAGGAACAGGAAAAAGCCATTTGATCAAGGCTATACATTATGAAGCATCTCGTCTCTTTGAAAAAATACTTCCATCTCCTGTTGATATATCTGTTCTTCTAACAGCATTTACCGGTACAGCTGCATTCAATATACATGGAAATACACTTCACTATGTTTTCTCTTTGCCAATAGCGCTACGCATTCCTTATGAACCTCTGAATGAGCAAAATTTGAGTGCAATAAGAGCCAAGTTAGAAAACTTGCAGATCTTGGTTATTGATGAAATATCTATGGTCTACAAGAGGCTTTTGTATTACATTCATGAGCGGCTTGTTCAAATTAAGAAGTGCAAAGAACCATTTGGTGGTGTTTCTGTATTAGCAGTGGGTGATTTCTACCAACTTCCTCCTGTAAAACAAAGAAAAGGAGAGAGATTGTATAATGTAAATCAAGAATATCCAGTAGACTATTGGTTAGACTTTTTCAAGATGATTGAGTTGGACGAAATAATGAGACAACGTGAAGATGCAGTTTTTGCTTCGATTTTGAATTCTATACGAATTCGGACAATAGAGGAACCGTTATCAGAGGCAGTGAAAGGAATGCTTACAGAATGTATAAAGGGTGGCCCACAGGATGTTCTACATGTATATCCGACAAACGAAGAAGCAAATGAACATAACCTAAAGATGTTGAGAGAAAAGTGTACAGATTTAATTGAAGTAAATGCTGAAGATTATCAGAAAGATAGAACAACTGGTAAGCTCACTTGCCGTGATAAACCATTCATTAGGACAAGAACAGATGGTTTACCATCTTCCCTGCTGATATCTGTGAATGCTAGGGTCATGCTTACAAGAAACATAAACGTTGATGATGGACTTGTTAATGGTGCGATGGGATACATTTCCCTTATTGAGTTTGGAAAAGGTCAACAGAGAAATCGAGTTGAAGGAATTGGAATTCTATTTGATGGTCAAGTTACTGGAAGACAACAAGGAAAGTTGACACCTCAAGGAAATCTGGTCCTAATTCAAAGAGTACAAGAAGACATCAAAGAGAAGAATACAAAAAATGTTGTTCGACACCAATTTCCTTTGAAATTATCATGGGCATGTACTGCACATAAAGTTCAAGGAATGACAACAGACAGTGTTGTTGTAAATTTAGATCGAACATTTGCTCCAGGACAGGCATATGTAGCTATCAGTAGAGTAACCTCTAAGAATGGTTTATTCATAGAGACAAGTGATGAAACTGTTTTGCAAAAGAAAATTTATGCTGATCAACATTTGAAATCCGCCCTGATTAAAATGCAGAAATTAATTCCAGACCAAAGTCATTCAAATCTCATCTCTGACTCTGATAATCATAAAACAATTATTTTACTGAATGTACAGAGTTTAAGATGTCATTTTCAAGACCTTAAGTGTGATAAGAGAATTCTGAATGCAAACTTTGTGTGTTTGACAGAGACTTGGTTGAAAGGCAGTGAGAGTGCAAAAGAATTTGAAATTCAAGAGTTTGAGTTTTACCATGTTACAAGAGAAGAATCCTATGATGAAAATGTGAACAGTTTTGTGAAACTTTGCAAGGCTAAAGGAGGAGGTGTTGGTGTGTACAAGAAGAAAGACGAAAAAACTTTGATTCATGTATTACCACAGAAAAACATCGAAGGAATTGCAGTAGAATTATGTGAAGAAAACACTGTACTCATAATTATATATCGACCAAGTCAACTCAACCTGACATTATTTCTTGAAGGTCTTCAGAAAGTCATTGATTATTTCAAGGCACGATTTTTGAAGTGTGTTATAATGGGCGACTTCAATGAAAATGCAAAATTTAAAGGGCCGGTACAAGAGTTGGTGGAGTCTAAAGGATTTCAGCAGACAGTGAATTTTTCTACTACAGAGGGTGGTACAATATTGGATCATGTTTACATTCCAGAATCCGTACAAGCAGATGTACACTGTGTGCCAGTTTATTTTAGCTATCATGAAGCTATCAAAATAACTTTGGCAACAAAATGAAAGCATGTCAGTAATGTAACAGGAAGAAAAGCTGTTCCACACACCATTCCCTTTATATCACATGGTATTCCTTACCAGTATTAGTATATTACAATTGTTTTATTGATTACAGGTGAAATTCTTAAATCAGAATACATGTGTTCAATTTCAAAATTTGTACAATGCATTTCTTTGGAAATTAGTCAATAAGTCATATGGCAAGTATAAGTCAAATGTTAGCTAATCAATGTTACATTCAGGACAAGTAATAGTGAGTTGACATATTTAACTAAGGAAGTTTGTTTATCATTGTAATTACATGCATGTGGCATACTACTTTTCAAAATATTTGTTCAGAACTTCATATTCCATTGTAAAGCATAATGAGCACATTGTTGCCCAAAGTTTGCATAGGAGCAGGAGAGTTATAATTGTTAGAAATTCATAGTGTTCATGTTAAATTTTTGGTGTGCCTGCACTCAAGATAAACTTTTTGAAAAAGGGTACAGAAAACTGGTTGTTTCTTTTACTGTGCATAGTATTTACATGTTATTGACCTCATCATGATCTGTTTAGTTTATGTAAAAAAAGCACATATCTCTGTAAACCCATCCAATGCTTTACTGCATGAAGTTTCTACCTGAGGATGATGTTTCTGTATCAATTTGATTAATAGCTGTGCTGTTCTTGAAATGACTCAAAACTTTGATTACCAAAGAAGAGCAAATTTGTAAGAAAGCAAAGTTGGAATGTGATCGCAGAATTATCAGTGTATAAAACTTTTGAAGTTTAATTGTTTATGATTTAGTCAGCTGATCACAGCTGGACAGAGTTTGCCAAGTTACACACATACGAATGTAGGAAAATTTTACATTTTAATAGTTCAGAAATACTTGGTGAAATTGTAATATTTAAGTCTATTTATCCTAATAGTTATGATAACATACTAATGTTTCACTTAAATATTAAAACCTATAAGTTAATATGGTATAGTTACATGCATTTACAAGTGAAAAGATTCAGAAGGATGGATGAATGGGTTTTGCTCTCGATGCAACTGAACCAAAATTTTTAAGATAATTTTTTTAAAATAAATAATACCTAAAATAAAATTACAAATTAAGGACATACGCAACATACCTCTCCTACTGATAATTTTTCAAGATATTCTAAATTTAAACTTACAATACCATTACATATGTTCTTAGACGAAAAATCAGCATGCGTTACCAGGGGTTTTGAAAAAGATATCAAATTGTGAAAAATTTTGCATTATTCAAAGAAAAATGCAAAAAATTACAAAACATAAATTCCAGATTTTTTTTTATCAAAAGTTGTTTTAGAAGAGGTGTACAAATCCATATATAGACATTAAAAGTATTGCACACAGGTCTTTCATTTATGGAATTCTCAACTCCAGGGAGGAACCCAATAATGTTCAAACTACATTGCATATGACCTTAAGAGTATTGTACACTTTATTCACAAATAACCATGCATAATAAATACTGGAATTAAACGTTTCACAGAAATTCTTATAGTAAGGTGTTTAGCTGATTTCCCGATGCTACTGGAGATATCACTTGCATCACAAAATTTCATAAATTAAAAAACAACTTTCAATTTTGAAAAAAACAATAGGCTCAAGGGCCTTAATGGTCACCTGAGTATAATACTACAAGTTAGAGGATCCTTAAAATATAGAATAAACTGGTAGATGAAGCTTTGCTGCCCAAAAGGGAGAGGAATTGAATGATAGGATCAATGAATTATTACTCTAAAATTTAGTAACAAGTCGTACATTAAATTCTAACCTGTCCCCATTTTATCATTATCTCAATTTAAACTATTAGTGCCTCTGTTGAATTTTTAACCCAATTATGTTATCACTCACACTGGCCTCTGTTGGTCTTTGAAGAACACTTTAGTAAGTTATTTTGGTATTATTTTTATTTATCTTTTATTTACAAGTTCATTGTATATAGACTTCCCCCCTCCCCAATGAGAAGCAATAACCCTTCACCTTGTTTATCTGTTCAATCCTAAGGATAACAAAGGAATATTTAACAGAATAAAAGCATTTTCACTACAAATTAATAAAACCTTATCCTAAAACCACAACCCCTAACTGAGGGTCCATGACATTATCAATTTTGAGGCAAGTACTCTTGCTCATCAAAACCATACACTCATTTTTTTAATACCCAAGAGCAGAGGAGAAGATTTTCAAAGAATTAATGTATTTTCACTATATAATCAAAAGAGCCCTGTCCTAACACCAGAAGAGTCCTGATCCTGGAGCCATGACATTCACAGTTTTTAAAAGACACTCTTGGTCATCATAATCCATGTACTTGCATGTAGTTAATTTGTTTCATACCCAGGAACACTTTCAGTATATGATTTATTTAGCTCTACACCAGAGCCCCTGATCCTTGTGTCACATATTTCACAATTTTGCTAGAAGGCCCACTGATCATTACAATCATACAAACAGTCTTGATTTCCAAGAGTGAAGATTTTTAAGATTGCATTGAGATCTTTCCACCCTCACAATTTTAATGGTTTAAAATACAAAAACTGCTTTTATTTTCATTTAATATAGTTTAAATTAACCATTTATTGCAAAAAATTAATATGTCAACATGTTATTTAAAATGGGTGACATAAATAAACAGAAGTGTATGTCAACATAAAAAATATCAAATATATTTTGTAAACAGTATCATTAAAATTATGTTACCAGAATTTCTTGTTGAGACTGAAGCTCTACTGGTTTGTACTCATAACAAATGAAGAGAAAAATTACAGTTGGGACTTCAAACTTTACAACAGCAATAAATAGAATAATGATGCTTGATTGAGCTCTTATACAGAATTATGTATCTTAGTGTAGTCTACTTGTGTGCCATGCTATATTGAAATCAGGCCAAAACTGTAGGAGGAGTAGCATTTTGAAAGTATTTAACAGAAATTTCTATTTTTAGTAACCACGGCAACAACCTTCATCAAAATCAAAAACTCTTACACAGAATTATGTATCTTAGTGTAGTCTACTTGTGTGCAAAGTTATATTGAAATCAGACCAAAACTGTAGGTGGAGTAGCATTTTGAAAAATTGTTTACAGACAGACGGACACGCAGGTACAATAAGGCTTCCCAGAGAATATTGCAGTGTACTTTGTGTCTGTACTTCTCTGAACTACGAATGTATGACGTCATAATTGAACACGACGTCAAGTCACTGCAAACTTGAGCTGTAATGATGGGGAGAGTGTCATAAACCTTACATCTTATTTCAATCTGCATAAATAAAGATGCAGAAATCTAATTTAAAATAAACATGTTTTAATCATTTTTCTTAAAATATAAAATATATCAGAATAATTTAGATAACTTTGTTTTATTACAATACACTTGTGTAAAAGTCAGTGTGTTCAAAACATACGAAAATATATGTTTGACACTTATCCTTTTTTATAGTCGTTTATAGAGGCAGAATTCATAATATGTGTATAAAAGAGCCTGGCGCAGGTCATTAATTAGGATTAATTTGAGATGTTTTGTGAACATCTGAAAGAGAAGTCTCCCCACTAACTGAATCTTGCTTGGGAAAAATGTATGATGCTTTTGTTTTAAAACAGCTGACAATACTGAGCGGAAAATACCCTCTGATTTGTAAGTAAGTTGAAGTTTATGTAAAATATTCTGTACCAAATACATTAGTATAACTTTTCCCAGGCACATTTCGGGTTCTCAAGGTTTATTTATATGAAAAAAGTTATAAATATTTGTGTTATGGGACTGCGCCAAAGGGATTTATGTGAAGCACTTCAAAAAGGTAAAAATGACCGTCATGTGATCAACAAGGTCATGTGATATCATAACAAATATGTTTATATACAGCCTAGGGAACTCGCTATATGAATTGGCCATATTCAGGTAGATAACTTAAAAATAAAACTTAAAATAGACCTTGCAATGCAGTATTAAGTTTTAAATGCATTTAAAGCTATGGGAAGCCTTAACAGTACTGCTCAGCTAGACAGACAGACAAACAGATGCCGGATGCATTACTATTGCATCTACTGGTCAGTCAGAGACCAGAAGAGCTAAAAACAGATTCAAATGCAAAACAAGTTTGGCTTTCCAGAAAACCTTAAATGTCATCTCTTTGGCTTTGTTAATGTCACAGAATAATTATCAACAGTGGAATGTAACTTTTTCTCAGCTATTACATATTTTTCTGTATTATTCCTCTAAGGAAGAAGAGTGGCATTTTATCTGAACAATATTAGATAAAGAAAAAAAGAGTAAAAATCCTATGTTGTGGATAGGAAGAAAATATTTTGACAAATTTATTTTTCGAAGCTGTATATTTATTGCACACAAAAAGTGCGCTGTTTGTCCATTCATTTCTCCATTCTCCTCCTGGACCTGAAAGTGAGATGATCGGAAAAAAAACTGTTTGCAAGATAAAACATAATCTTCTTTTTTTTGGCTTGCAATATAATCCGGTCTTACATGCTTCAATCAGATCGAGAGCACTTGATAGAACGGGAAGATAGTTCTCTATATTTACCTTTTTGCAATTGAGGTTACAAGAATTTGAAAGAATTTATCCAGAACCAGAATGAAAGTTCTTTAATTATAAACATGAAATTAAACTCCGTAAAAAGAATAGATAAGACATGCAAAAAATACTAATGCTTCTCTGTGTATTTTAATCTTCCAATGTCAGTAGTTTCTTATGGAAGTAATGTATCCGCTTATATATAATATATACAGTGATCACAACATGTGCTTTTAAATTTTTAAAGATTCCGGATTTATACTCTTAATACATTCGATCGCTTAATCAGACTTAAATGTATTATTTTTTAGAAAATACAGCAAGTTTATAGAATGACTAATAAACCAAAAATTTGAAGTTTTCGCCATCAATCCATATCAGTAAATGCAATTACTTATATGAATGTTTTAAATTTGGTGTTGTTTTTCTGTGAATTCTTGGATCCACGCGTCGGCCGCAGAGGATCTTTACACATGCACTGACCTAGTTAGAACATTCCATGGAGGTCTCACCATCATTTACATTTATAGCCAAGAAGACTTTATATGAGAACATACAATGCATGCAACATGTATATTTGAAGAACCCTTACCACCCAGGCGATTTTGTGTGTCGGACTAGTACTCTCTATGTCAGATTGTTTTTTTCCCTCAATAACAAGGCAGATCGCTCATTGTTTACATCTCAATCTATATTTAGATAATCGCATCATCATCAAACTGACCAGTTGGTAATCCTCGAGTGGTCTCGCACTTTTTGTATGGGACGTAGTGGAGTCAGCCGAGGATTGCCGATCGATAAATGGCAGCTTACACTGTGACTTCACATCCGGAAATCAAACTTAATGTGGATGACAATCATCTCTCGTGTGAGATGATAATTATGATGCCAAATGTTCCGAAATACTTGCTAATTATTATATAGGACACTTTTAAATTGTGAATATCAAGTCAAAAGTGTAACTATTTTACATTAGAAGTACAATAAAAAAATGCTTGGATGAAGATACCAGTGAAGAAGTTATTGCCCTTGACAACATTTTTTAGAAAATGAATACTAGTAATTAATTAAATAAAGAAAATATGCATTATTTAAATTATTTTACATAACAATAATTATCATTACACCCATTGAATAGCATTCTTCCAAAAGATATTGTTCTATTGAGTATGAATATAAATTAATGACAGTTTTTAGCCTCACCCTTAGGCCCAAGGAGGAAAGGACCCTGAAATTCACAATTATTGATTCCCTTCACCCATAAATGTTGTATCATTACATGCCACAATGGGTTGAGATTGGTTAAGTAGTTTCAAAAGAAGATTGATTGTATGTCCATTCAAGAATTTTTCAACTCATAGAGAGGCATCAACATCTCCTGTTGGAGGGCTTCAAATTCTGACCTTTATTTGATTCTCTGAGCCATTGTACTGTGTCTGCCTTAGTTTTTAAAGTCTCATCATAAGGACCTGCAATTTTCACTTCAAACTGCCGATAGCATAGCAAAGAACAGTTTCTACTCATTTTTTTAATTGACATTTAGGTCAGTTTCAACCAATCTTCTATATCAACTAAGGTCAGTCGCTGCCAAGATTCCAACCCATGACCTGATCACAAAGCTTAGCTTCCATGAACAGTAGTTTCTGACAAAAAGCTGAAAATGTTCAAATGTTAATGAACGACAAATGATAATGAACAAAATTGGATAGCAACAGATTACCTGGGTGACTCAAGTGACCTAAAACAAGAGGCCCAAGGGCCTTGAATCACTCTTTTATCACTTCTATTTGAAGCCTCTAAGTATCTTGTACATATAAATAAAGCCTTGAAATTGCAATAATAGGCCATCAGGACCCACTTCTTGGTTAAAACACTCTGAGAGGCAAGGATAATCAACTGAAAAAGTGTGATGATGTCCCTTTTTTATCTAAAATATAAAGATATCGCCTTGAGATTTCAAAAGTAGGTCACAGTAACCTACTTTTTGATAATCATGAGATCCCATAATGCCTCAAATAACAAGGTTTGATTATCTTAAGACTCTTATTATTTGAAATATTCAAACAATGCTTATATTTAAAAATTCCAAGAGTAAGTTACATGTACCATGACCATCTTTTTTTTATTTAGAACATTCTGAAGACCTCATCAACTGGCAAAATTTGTTGACTTTTAGTCAGTTATGACTGAAAATATTTATTAAAATAAATAAACTTAAAATTACCATAAACAAGTCATGGTGACCTACTTTATGGTTGAAATTTTATGAGGACCCATATGCATTAATTGACAAAGATTGATGATTCTAAGAAATCCAGGACCTAATATATTTGAATAGAGCAAAAAAAAAACAAACAAAAAAAAACAACTAGAGATACTGTGAGCAATAAGCTCACTTAATGATACCCCCCACCTCCCATAATGTCCATGTGTTGCTATATATTGTTTTACGGTAATGTGTAAAGAGGAATAAATCGTCCTATCAAATGTTATCCAGAAGCTTCTATATGTGACGTCATAGGTAAGCATATAATGGCAATGTCCATGTTTTGCTATGGGTACCTGAGAAACTTATATATTATAGCCATATAATTTCAAAAGTAGGTCACAATGACCTTATTTCTTATAAAGCAAGTGTAACAAAAAGTTTTTTCTATTATATTATTTCACTAAAGCTTCAATCTTCTATTTTTTTAAATTGAATATTATTCAAAGCATGAAATTAGTCATTTGTATCTTTGTTTTATAATACCCCCTTCTTGAAAAGTGGGTGGGAATACTGTAATCGGTATATCTGTCCGTCGGAATGTCCATCTAGCTGTGCTTCCGTCCATCCATCTGTCTGTTACTCTTTTGGGTACCCATCTTTTATCTGCAACTCTTCTTATACCACTGTGTGAAATTTGATGAAACTTTCACAGAATCTTTAATACAAATTGCCATTGTGTACCTCCTATTTTACTTCATGATCCGACACATATTTTGGGTTTCCCGGCCACAGAAAATCATGGACTTTGCCATTATAACCAAATGGTAGGCGGGGGGGGGGGGGTATCATTTAGTGAGATCATTGCTCACAGTACCTGAGATCTAGTTTCCAATCACACTTGAGATACTTCGAGAAGTTGTCTTTCTTGATTAGATCTCCTAGGTGTCAGAACTTTAATTGTTCACTGGAGGATTTAGAAGGGGCGAAAAAATACACAATATTTGTCTATATTTTTTTAGTGTGACTGTGGGCCGGGCCCATCCAGACCTCAAACTGGTGCCCCCCCCCCTTTTTCAAAATTTCTGAATCCGCCATTGTTGTTTGGGTATTGTTGGGCATCAATATTGACTTCATTCTGTATAATTTAATTTTTAAAAAAATCCTTATTCCTTTCATCGTTTAGACTTGAATGCTCAGAATTGACAGAAATCAAAAATTGAATAATAGGCCTAGCTACCGTGAGCTCCAACAAGTTTTCGAGATAATATTTGTTTCTTGCCACAAACTTAATTTCAGTAGAATTTAACTTTACCTCAAACGTCATCTGATAGGTCAATTCAGATTGGGTAACCATTTCTTTTGTGTAAATACTAAAAACAACAAGCCCTATCATTTTGGCGCCATTCCAACCTAATCATTTTTGAATTCCGAGCTCGAACTAAATGTAACCATAAAATCCTTACATTATTCTCATGCAGATTTTCCCATTCATTTCATCTATTTCAGAGAAATTGTCATATTTTCAGCTCTAGATGTACAAGATGACATTGTAATATTATTGTATCATTTTCTTTAAAATAAATAATAATAAATAGTAGTTGTGCTTCTTCTTGTAATTCTTTTCTGCGAAGATGAAGAAAATTTTTCCACTGGGGTATAAATAAATAAATCTCTACTACTGGGATGACAAAAAAAAAATAATCAGACTCGATTGGAAAAAAATGTCAGTCTCTCCCCCTCTCTTTCTTTCTTTTGGAAGGGTTTTGCAAAAACGTGGAACGGAAAACGGGACGTAAAGCAGAACAGAAATAATGTAGATTCGATATGTATATACACGTATTTCAGACACAAAAGCGATATGCATTACACAAAAGACTCATATAAAACTGATAAAAGTTCATCATAAACCATGATATATTCATGAATCATGCACAGATGCAATGGTCTCTACAATACATTTTTGTGTATAAAAAAAGCTCATTCATAAAAACCATAAATTGGCCTGAAATAGACAAGAAGATAAAATAAGACTAATAGTAGGGAGGTTGAGATTTTAAACTTGTACGCGTACGTGTACTTGTGCATCTACATTGACGTACACGTACACGTTTTTGTTGTTTGTCTGTTGAGATTTTTGACATATATATAACATACAGGTACATGTTATATAACATGTACCTGTATGTTAGGAAGTTAGGTAATTCCCCTATTAGACGTACCCATACGTACACGTATGACATCTCAACCTCTCTAGTATATTCACATATATATCTATCTACATGTATCTGTAAAGACTAAAATAACTAGATTTGAATCGAGCTTAAAAATGGATAATTAAAAAATTGGCACACATCACATTGTACATCACTAATAGTGGGGGGGGGGGGGGCAACTAGACTTTCAATTAACATTTCCTATACTTATAAGTCAGGTTCCGGAAAAAAATTACTTCAGTATTACTTATATTTCCATTTGTGACTTATTCATTCTCTATAATTTCCTGATTGTGACTTTTAACGTGTGAAATGCGTTATTTTTCAAACCCAAAGGCATGTATGTAATCCATGACGATTGAACCCAGGTCGCCAACGTGAATGCGCTTTTTTTGCTTTTATCCTCAACGTGCAAACCATTAAGCTATTGGGAGTACTGCTCTAAATATACTTGTCTAGACTTTTGCAACAGTACACTTATCTAAGAATTATAAAAGATGGGCCACTATTCATAATATCGCGCCAAACGCCACGAGTAAATATTCGCGCATTTTCTTTGGACTGATAAATTAAATAGGTGTGATGGCTTCAATGAAATTAAATACATGAAACGTTCTTATCGCCTTTATTTTATTTCATTAAAAACGTATATTTAACACATTGTACATATTACATATTGTATCTAGCCTAGTTACACTAAAGCAGTAAAACGGAAATTAAGTTTTAAGTTTGACCTGAATTGCAACATACTACTACGTGAAAGTCCAAGTAGTTTTTTACATTTCATGTATCCTTATGTCAGAATGGTTTAATCAAACGCTCAGCTGCCTCCATAGACCTCTACTCGCGAAATGGCGGAGTTGACAGAGACAGCCTCCATCTTGGTCCCGCTTCAGATTTTTTAATGTTGATATCTAGAGTTTTGATTTATCAATATTCAAACAAATTATATAGAAAGCATCAATAGAAGGGTCTCTATTAGCATTCCAAAAATAAATAAAAAATATTGAAAAACAAAAAAGTTAGAAAATACAATTTTTTTAATTCGTTTCTCCTAACGACAGGAAGTACCGACGACAAACGAAAGGTCGCGTCCTGGATAGTATATATCACGATCTATAATCCCTGAAAGTTTCACATTTATATCTTCTACCGTTCTTGAGATTAACCGTAGACAAAATGTCATTTTAAATTCAGAAAATGTCCCGTAACTTGGCACCAGAAGCGAATTTTGAAAAAATCTCTCGGAAAAAATAACTTCAGATAATAACACATAATTTCTGTAAATTTCATGAAAATCCAACCAGTAGTCTTCGAGAAATCGCGTGCACAAAATTTGGTGTACGGAAAAATAATAATAATAATAATAATAAGAAACAATAGAATCACTATAAGGTCTTCCGTGAAGACGGAAGACCTTAACTAGATACGATCTCGTTGCGAGCAACGAGTGGGTCTTCCGTTCAATTCTTTATGAGATGAGATGAGATTTTGAATGAGATTTTCATTCTAAATTAATGATAAAGATTGTGAAGAAGAATTATTTTGCACCCATAATCTGTAAAGACATTAAACATTTAGGACTTAAAATTCTACTTTTGGCCCCTACTAGGGATCAGCCTTTTTTTCTACGTATCATCTCCAAGATCTCAGGATTTTGATCATTTTTTGTTCAACAACCATTCAGAGATTCGTGTTCGTTTTTGAGTTATTTGAATGAGAAATATTTAGGGGCCAACCCTTCAACTCCCTAATGGGGACGTTAAGCGAAAAATGAAGGTTGCATATTATTCAGAACATTATTTTGAACAAACCGAAGAATAATAGAAGGGTCTTCCGCTGAAGACTGAAGACCCTAATAACTAGATATTGCCATAAGTTTTTGGAACTACAGAAAGGTATTATATTTGACATTTAGCCGCGATAACGTATGATTTGGTGAATTTTCCTTTCCAGCATCCAAATACACAAACGTCAACATTTGTACTTAATCATGTTAAATTCATCTGAATGCAGACTAAAATGTTTCCTATTATTAATTTACCGGATAGTTATGATATTTTGATTCTAAGAATTGCTTATATTCAATATTCCATTATATTATATAACTTTGTGAAATCCGATAATCTGATTGGTCAATACGAAGTACTTATTTTTTTTAATAACGACCGCTGAAAGCGAATAATGACTCGCACGAGCTGCCTCGTTTTCACTTTCGCTTTAGATAAACATGGAAGTTTGCAAGTTGTTGGTAAGAAAAATTTAAAAGACATCGTGAAGAACTCTGAGGCTGATAATACAAAACAATTACAAGGATATCTGTCACCATCTTTCGGGAATACTTAGCACATACCATTTCATGGTTGAGTTCGACTTTTCCACTCGGCGAGCAGTGTTTTGACGCTGTTTACGCGATTATGGAGACTAAAGAAAATAAAGCCAAGCATGCCATGTAAGATTGTATCTTATCTTAGAAGACATAGGTACTTATATTTTGTGAGTGCAATTCCTCTGCAAGTGTAAACGAGTGTGATTCTCAATTTGGGGGAGGGGGTATTCTGTGTTATTCGGAGATAGATATATTGCGCTATTATAATGATATGGGTTAAAATTTATCACCGAAACAATTTCCTCTGAGTGATATTCAATGAATTCTGAAACATTTACATTCAACTTATTTATGGTTAATACTATCTCTGTAAACATAAGTAAGTTAACATTGTACTAAAAAAATTTTGGAAATTATTATTTATATAATATAATAAATGTGGACTCAATGCACGGTCAATATGCATTTATAATGACCCAGGAAGACAGATATTGACCTCAGATACTTGAAGTATATCGACCTCGGGCTAGCGCCCTCGTCGATATACTACATGTATCTTCGGTCAATATCTTTCATCATGGGTCATTATAAATGCATATTGACCTACATTGAGTCCATATTTGTATAATAAGTGTAATCCCTACATTGTATGCACGTGTCATCTTAAAATCCACGTGGTACAAGTAAACAGAGTTAGGTCAACTTGTACGACCCTTGATTTTCCGGCAGATTCTAATTACGTTAATTTTGTATGAGGAGAGAATATTTATTTTTCTCAAACTGCTTACTTCAACTCTTACTTTATTCCTTAATGATATATTAGGTAAATTTTAATGAAAAAGCACACGATTTGCAGCTGTTTTGCCGCTTTATTACCGGCAGCCAGGCGCTCTCAACCGCTAGCAACTACGTTAGTCCAAATTCCTTGAATACGCATGCTCGGCCGTCATGGCCGTGCATTCTGGGAAAACTGAAAACTACTACAGATCGACCGTACGATAACAATTTCGTTGTATCATGTTGTAGCATGAAATAACTGTTTATAATTGTGTAGCTTACACTTTAAAGATAACTTCATATTTATAATATTTCAAATTCTGTTGTTGTTTTTGTTTTTTGTTTTTTTTTTTTTTTTGCTGACGGAAAAGCCCGAGTCATTATTTTTTTTTTTTTTTTTACATCTAAGCACAACCAAAGATAGATTCTAATTTCTGATCGGTCAATTCAACCAATCTTACAAATTCCAGAAACAGAAGCAAGAATTTACACTAAAATTAACAAATAAATCCACTATTAGTGTTAAAAAAAAATTCTGATGTGTATGGCTTTTAACCTAACATATCTTGACAAAGATTACGCAAAGGACCAAGCTACTTCACATGCGTTCCGAACTCTCTGGACTCTTTACACAACATACACTTTGAGTTATTTGCGATATTCCTTTCAACTCCCATGTACACTGTATTTAACTTTCTTTGCTAAATTGCCAAGAAATTCTCTTCTTAAAATCAGCCCATACATGCAATGCCTCAATCGGCATCTTCTTCATATTATATAGAGCCCCCCCCCCCCCTCTCTCTCTCTCCAGTTAAGGTCATATATGATCCGTTGCGCCAAAACTCCAATTGGTCACTTCCCTCCCCCCCCCCTTGTTTCTTTACCTATGTGTCTATAAAATGGATACGCTTCACAAAGCAATAATAACTTTATCACTCTCCAGCCTCGATAAAAATTAAAGAATTCAGCAAAATAAATCACTTGATCACAGATCTTCCTTTCTGTGTTTAAAAATTGCTACGGCGCTAGCTCACCTATCTTTTTAAAAGATAAATTTGTATGATATGAGAGTTTGAAGTCCTGTGCGTTTCTGCGGAGTTTAAACAATTTAAATAAAAAAAAATATTTAACATTCATATAATAGTATATTAAAAAGAGTGTCTAAATGTTTAACAAGAACGCACAATAAACATAAAATTTCAAATTTTTATAAAGTTCATCCAATCCTGATTGAGAAACTTTGACATGTTTGAGGTGCAGAGAAAATTAGGACATGGGCATAGTCTAAAGAAAAGACGCGTTATGAATATATGGCATTATACCAATTTTATCTTTTGCTTCTGAAATCTGGATAAGTGATTTTAAGAAAATTACAAAAGACTTTGATAAAACTCCATTTGAAAAAATTCAAAATTTCATCTTGAAAGACATTTTAGGGGTCCATAATAAAGCTTCTAATTTAGCAGTTAGAGTAGAGTTTGGTTCACTTCCCATTATTTTCAGAGTTTATAAATTATTATTTAGATATTATTATAGATTTAAAAAACTTGTTCAGATCAAGATAATTCAAACTTACTTTTACAACATGCATATTTAGAGGATGAAAAACTTGCAGGAAGTGGAAAAACATGTTGGCAAAACTGTATACAAACTAAACTTGATGAAGTTATTGGTTCAAATGCTAATACATTATCAATAAATGATTTTGAAAATAATTTGAAAAAATATTTTGAGAATATAGTTTTAAGGATATAATAAATATCAGAGAAAAGGGTAATGGCAAATTATCATTCTACAGCCAGTTAATAAGTCAAGGGAATCTAAACAAACTTGAAATTCAACCATACTTAAATTTTTCCATTTCCAAGAATCTTCGTTCTTTTTTGACTCGATTGAGAATAAGTGCCCACGAATTACAGATAGAGGTTGGCAGATATTGTAAACCGATTATACCAAGAAATGAAATACTTTGTATTAATTGTAAAAATGTCGTTGAAGATGAACATCATTTTTTATTTGTATGTCATGTCCCCTTTATAAACAACTAAGAAGTTAATTTTGTACACTTTTTAATAATACATGTATACTAGTATCTTATGAAATTCTTAATCCAGCAGATGTTAATTCTACAATAAATATTTGTAACTTCATACGTGATGCATGTAATATAAGAAAATCTATGTGACTATTTATTTTATATTTGTTTACTGTATGTATGACTTGCGCCAAATGTGGTTTTTGTCAAATTGAATATTAAATAAAATAAATAAATATTGCACAATTCTATTTAAACAGGATTTGTAGTACGTATTTATTTTAAAATGACGTGTACACAAGTACATATATAAACATTTTCAAAAATATGGTTAAATGGTAATTCATCAAAAGACCTAGCAGACTGCAGAAAATTACAAGATTTGGCTAGCAGACGAGGTACAATGTATGTTTTACAATGTGCCAGGAATTTTCCCGCTACAACTGAAAGAAACTGAAAGAGAAGAAATGTAGTGGCGGATCTAGAGGGGGCTTAGCTTTTTCCTCTAAGAGAGAGCAAGGAGCCCCACATATTTGTTGCGTTGGTTTGAACACATTTTATTGTTTTGAAGTTACAACAAAAGGATTGGACGCAAGTTCTTAAAAACTTAGAACGTCCTCTCCTTTATAACAATTTGTTCAAAATTAATTTACACAGGAACCAAAGGTCAATAAGATTATCTAACTTAAGTAATAATATGGACAAACAAATCTAGATAAATGACTTAAAAACGACCAGATCTCTTGATAAAAAATTGCACATTTAAAAATAAACTCTCATTTTCAGAAATACTGATCGAATTTATTTACCGCTTTTTTTATTAAATGAAAACTACACTGCATATCTAGTTGCATGGGCGTCGGAATCAAATTGAAAGGGGGGGGGGGGGCAAATCGAAAGTAGGGGGGCTAAACCAACAAAAATGGTAAATCCCAATTTTCAATGCCTATATAAGATTAATCTGTGCGAAGAAAGTGGGGGGACCCCCACTCCCCGGTTCCGACGCCTATGAGTTGTATATTAAATTAAACTTTAGTTTTAAACTTTAAAGTTAAATGCCTCTTAATATTATACAGGCTCGCGGTTTGTTGACGCAGAGGACCATGCTTAAACATGTAATACTGAACATGCATTATTTAATTCAGAAAATCATGCAATGTCGTAAACATGATCAAAAGTCCATATATAATCACTTTTGATCATGAAGACTGTTCGTTATCTTGCTGAATTGCCTTTGCCGATCTTCTTTTTTTTTTGTCTTTGTTCTTGTTATTAATATTTTCTGATGTTTCTGTTTCAATATTTTATATTTTCTGAACAGCATAATCACTTCTACAATACGTCTCGATAACACACACACACATCTTATCAATAACGGTTTATATTTAGTTCATAAAAATTCGAAATATATACCGTACGACTTGTCGAGACCCGAATTGTTTACTCTGTGCAAGCGGTAAAGCTAGTCTCCCGCATTTTTGGCAGGTGATACTTCTGATTCATTAATACATACGCATGTTTTCTGAAATTCTTTTGCATTAATGAATTTAATATAATATGAAAATACGCCTGAAAAGTTTGAATAAATTGCATGCGTCAGTAAAAAAGGAATCGCTAAAAATCCAAAATCCGGAATCGCAGGGAGTCGAGCGTCAGGAATACTGAGTTTACCGCTTTCCTTACTCTGGCAGAACTGCGCACTTATTGGGGTGACAAAGAAACAGAAGCAGAAGTTGAAAACTGCAGCATTTCACCGTCAATTGTACAAAGAACCAAGCGAGATATTTGAAAAGCAAGGCTGAACGTGTCTTTAGAGGTGTCTGTTATCGTAAGTATTTCAGAATGCTTGTTAATTTTAAAATGATAGTAAAATACACAAAATAACTCGCGCCATTTTGATGTAACGAGGACGGAGGCCAACGGACGATGCCCAGGCTGTGTGCGAGGTACAGTAGCAGGAGAAATAGTTCTAGCAAAGACGAAACGACGTCGGCATATCGTTTTATAGTTACAATTAAAAATCTAATCTCAAGTCAACATTTATTCTGTTGTTGTTGTTTTTTTTTTTTATATAACTCGCTGCATAAGCCTGATAAGGCAGTTTTATGACCTAAATTACTGATAGAAATAGTATATGGCCATATGCTAGTCATAATAGCATTTTCACACTACATATTAGTCAAATTTTCATGATTTTTTTTCATCAATTCATCAGGTTCAGCCCGAAGATTATTTCTACCAATAGCTACATGTACCTAGGTATTAAAACCTACCCAAAGTAGCTATATTAACCTCCTTCTTGCTTTACTTATATTTTGTGGTCAAATGCATGAATGGCACAATATAGTTAGCAGCAAATTTCTTGATACAGTCACACTGATGATCAATGCAATAAAATTCTGGCTATTTTTTACTTTGTAAATTAACAATTTTGCATGTATTACTTTCTGAAATTGTGAATTTACGAAATATTCGTTTTCTGGCTTTTAATAAATTTTTTGGCATTTATCATTAGTATGACTGCATTATCAAATTTGCTGCTCGCCATATTGCGCTGTTCTACGCTTGGCCAAAAAATCTATGTAAAGAAAAAATTAGGTAAAAATAGCTATACAAAGTAGTCTATATATCCACTTATGTAGCTGCATACTGTGAACTCGCAAATTTTTGTGGGGTGTAGTTTTCAAGGTATGACGAGACCCACAAATTCATGTCCACCACGAAATTTAAAATGTTACATAAGTACTCATTAATTCTTGATCCACAAAATCAAATCCCCACAAACCAAGAGATTTTCGTGAAACCACAATAAAATGACCCCATATATTCTTAGGATTTAGACCTGATCATGCAGAATCATTCATTTCTGTTTTGTTTAGCAAAATAGAATGGAACAATAATCATTCAAAATAATATAAGTTCGTCAATACAAAAATTTCATGACCTGATATTACTTTGATATCTTAACAAATTAGATTTGTAAAATTTTTGCATTTAATTTGTGACATTACTGCAGTGCCTATAAGTAAAATTATTTTGAGGTTATATCTAGAAGCCGACAAGAATTCTGTATTTTATGGTGTTTTAGTTATGAAAAATGATCAACAAATAATTATGCAATAATTTTTTTTAAGGTATATTATTTTTCAATGGGTGAGTGCCCCCCTGTAGGTCTAATTGTAGAGGTTAATATTGTAGTTCATGTTTATGTCTCTCCTCCCCTCATGCTTTCAAAGCTCTCTATTCCCATTTGAATAGTGCATATATATACAATAAGACACAGATCGTGACATTTTTATAACACTGAATTTACACAAATTTATTCTGTTATTTCCTGATCATGACAAAGGAGCGGGTGTGACTGGTTGGCGGGGGATGCTCACTCCTCCATGGAAACTGATCCCACCTCTGATGTTTCAGGGGTGCTCTTATTTTGTATTGTTTTATGGACTTTGAGATTGAATACTGTTTGTTATCTCAATATCCTTCTTTCATCAACCTTTGTATATACAGATAGTAGAAAATAAAACTCTTTAGGAGAACAACCAGATTATGACAAATGGACTTTGAAAGCAAGCAATATTTGTGGAATAATGGAAAAAGTTAAAGATTAATAAGGTTTAGAGTTTTACAATTGAATTGTAAGAATTTTTTTCTGGAATAGCAGGTCTTGTAAAATCATTTTATTCATTATCGATGCAGTGAATGCACAAATTAATTTTACATAACATTAGGAATTAGTAAGTTCTTGATCATCCTAATGAGAAAATTTAAGTCTAAGTTAGAACCATGTAAACTTTTCTTCCAAAGGATGTGATGCCTATTAGATTATTACAGTTTATAAAGTATATGCCTATATTATAAATATCACACATATTCAGATATTTTTAAATATTTTGAAGATATGTCTTCTCAAGAACCACTGGGGTAATTTTAACCAAACTTGGTAGAAAGCATCCTTGGGTGAAGGGGAATTTAAAGTTTCAAAATGAAGGGCTAAGTTCTCTCACAAGGGGAGATAATTCAAGATAAGACAAAAATAGGGTGGGATTATTAAAAAAATCTTCTCAAGAACCACTGGGCCAGAAAGGCTGAAACTTATGTAGATGCATCCTGGGGTAGTGTAGATTCTAAATTGTTCAAATCATGACCCCCCGGGGTTGGGCGGGGTCACAATGGGGAATCAAAGTTAAATCTTCTCAAGAAACAGTTGGCTAGAAAAGCTGAAACTTATGTGGAAGCATCCTGGGGTAGTGTAGATTCTAAATTGTTCAAATCATGACCCCCCGGGGTTGGGCGGGGTCACAATGGGGAATCAAAGTTTTACATAGAAATATATAAGAAAAATCTTTAAAAATCTTCTCAGGAACAACTAAGCCAGAGAAGCTGAAACTAATGTGGAAGCATCCTGCGGTAGTGTCGATTTTAAATTGTCTAAATTATATTCAGTGGGGCAGGATGGGTCACAATATAGTGGAAAATCTGGCAAATAATAGAATGGTCAAAGGTTCTCAGGTGAGCGATGTGGCCCATGGGCCTCTTGTTTTAATTAGCTCACCAGAGCTGAAAGCTCAAGTGAGCTTTTCTGATCACATTTTGTCCGGCTTCCATCTGTCCGTCTGTCTGTCTGTCTGTAAACTTTTCACATTTTCATCTTCTGAAGAACCACTGGGCCAATTTCAACCAAACTTGCCATAAAGTATCCTTAGGTAAAGGGGATTCAAGTTTGTTCAAAGGAAGGGCCACGCCCTCTTCTAAGGGGAGATAATTAGGAATTAGTGAAAAATAAATGTCATTTTTAAATAATCTTCACAAATCACTAGGCCAGGAAAGATGAAACTCGTGTGGAATTATCCTCCGATAGTGCAGATTCAAGTTTGTTAAAATAATGACCCCCGGGGGTAGGGCGGGGCCACAATGGCCGACCAAAGTTTTACATAGAAATATAAAGGAAAATTCTTTAAAAATCTTCTCAAGAATAACAAAGCCATGATTAGTCATATTTAGTCATATTAATATGGAAGCATCTCCAGGTAGTGTAGATTTAAGTTTGTTAAAATCATGACCCCCGGGTGTAGGGCGGGGCCACAATGGCCGACCAAATTTTTACATAGAAATATTTAGGAAATTTTTTTTAAAAATCTGTATTCTGTATTCTTTTGTTCGAAAATAGTGTAAATTACACCATTGTAATTAAACAAGTTATAAAGTTATCAAAGTATAATTATTAGCTCACCTGAGCCTAAGGCTCAAGTGAGCTTTTCTGATCAAAATTTGTCCGTCAGCGTTGTCGTAGTCTTTGTAAACTTTCCACATCTTGCTCTTCTTTTCAAGAACCACTGGGCTAATTACAACCAAACTTGCCACAAAGTATCCGTAGGTGAAGGGGATGCAAGTTTGTGCAAAGGAAGGGCCATTGTTCAAGTGGAGGTGATTCAGAAATAGTGAAAAAATGGTGGTATGTTTTAACAATCTTCTCAAGAACCACTGTGCCAGGAAACATGAAGCTTATAATGAAACATCCTCAGGTGTTAAGATTCAAGTTTGTTCAAATCATGTCCCCCGGAGGTAGGGTGGGCCACAATGGCCAATCATAGAAATATTTCGGGAAATTCTTTAAAAATCTTCTTTTCAAGAATAGCAAAGGCATGAATGATCATATTCATATGGAAGAATCCTCAGGTAACCAAGATACTAATTTGATCAAATCATGACCCCAGGGGATATGGCGGGGCCACAATGGGAGATTAAAGTATATAGGGAAATTCTTTGAAATCTTCTTCTCAAGAACCACTGTGCCAGTAAAAATGAAATTTATACAGAAGCATCCTCAGGTAGCGTAGATTGAATTTTGTTCAAATCATGACGGGGGGGGGGGGGGGGGGGGGGGGTAAGATGGCTGACAAATGTTTTACATAGAATTATCTAGGATAATTCTTTAAAGATGTTCTTCTCAAGGATGATAAAGCCACAATTCATTATATTTATATGGAAGCATCTTTAGGTACCGGTAGTGAAGATTCAAGTTTGTACAAATCACAGCCCCTCTCCCCTCCCTGGTAGGGTGGGGCCAAAATGGCCGACCAAAGATTTACATAGAAATATATAGGAAAATTCTTTGAAAATCTTCTTCTCAAGAATAGTAAAGCCATAATTCATCATATTTATATTGAAGCATCAACAGGTGGTGTAGATTGAAGATTGTTCAAATCATGACCCCCGGGGGTAGGGCAGGGCCAAAATGGCGGACCAAAATTTTTCAAAGAAATATATATTTAATTCTTTAAAAATCATTTTCTCAAGAATAGCAAATTCATGATTGGTCATGGGATTATACTTTTAGATTTAAACTTTACAATAATAAACATTCCTACTTTTTTCTAACCATAGTGGTCAGGTGAGCGATGTAGCCCATGAGCCTCTTTATTATACTTTTCCTGTGTTTAAAATCATTTAATAATTTTGTTTTACACAAAAATGGGTGTTCAATTAGCGTGCATTACTTTAAATATGGAGAAATAATTTTTTCTTCAGGGTAGTAATCTATGGTATGTTATCAATGTTTTTTCAGATGGCAAAGAGAAAGAAAAAGTCTACAAGACAGCGAATGCTGCAAGACAAGATAAGAAAGAGAGAAAAGAGGCAAAAGCCTGCAGAGATTCTGTCAGATGAAGACTCAGCTTTGACACCACAACAGTCTGCTGTTCCCGGCGGGACAGTGGATGGAGCTGATTCAGCTCCTCCCGGTAATTTTCCGGGGCTTGGTTCGATGGGGTTTCCACCTAAAGAGGAAAAACCCCTGGCCAGGGTGCAGGCCTCACCTCGAGTGAAAATGCATTCACCTGCCCCGAGGTTGTCACCTCCTCGGGGAAGTCGTCTGTTTGTCCATGACGAGGGCAAGGCACCGACCACTGACTCCCCACCGTGGGTTTGTGCTCCACCGAGGGCACCTGGATCGGACATAGTGCATATGTCTGATCCAGCAGGACAGGCGCAGCTGGATACCTCCAGGATGGAGGAGACCAGTAGAATATCAAAAGATGAAGGAACTTTAACGAATTCTAAAATGGAAACTGAACGAATTTCAAATGGAAACTTGAACGAAAAGTCTGATACATGTATTATAGAAAGTATAAACAGAGAAAGAGATTTGTTGGAGACTGTAGAAAGTATGATGGATTTCAGAGATGATGCAGAGATCATTGAAAATGTCAGAGAGTCAAATGATGAAATCGAAGATAAGGAAGAAATGAAAGAAACAAATGAGAGTAAGGATTTTAGAAAATGGGGTGAGGAAGGAAGTTGTGAAAGATTGTACACTGTATCTGTCCAGGGCTCTTTCCATCAAGCTGATCCTATGTTTGGTGACACTGCAGGAACTCAATGTGTGGCAAATTGTTTATCAGGTTTGGCTTATCATCTTCTGAAAAGTGCAGAAATGTGGCAAACAGTTGATGTCAACAAAGTTTTAGTCAATGGAGATGAACTTTACACATACCTGCAGAACTGTTCTTCAATTACAAGTAGATATTTGTTAGTAGAAGAGTTACCACAGTATTTTGAATGCTTCAACAACACATTTGACTTTACAGTGAAGGTCTCGGTACCAAGTTTTATCAGCCTATCAGAGGAGGAACCATGTTATGAAGATTTTAATGCTTATCCTCTTTTTGAAGCTCTCCAGCTTGCACTTTCTGAGACAGATGGGTGTTTTGTATGTTTCGGGGGAAATACCCTATTAATTGGAAAAACTACTGATGGCTTTTTCATATTTGATTCACATGCACGATGCTCTCGCGGTTATCTAAGTGTTAGAGGGAAGAGTACGAGAATTTTGTTAAGGGATGTTCAGGATGTGTACTTGCATCTTAGGTCTCTGGCTCTTTCTATGGGCTTTTCAAGAACTGTTGAATGTGAATTAACTGGAGTGTTGTGTTCACTGAAGCATTTTGCTGTTGCAGATGTTTATGAGGTTGAAGGTTCTGAAGCTCATTCAGAAGCAAACGTAGGTTTTAGGCAAGGTGCTTCATTGTTAAAGCAATCAATGGATGAAGAAACTTGGAAATATTCAGGAGCCTTGAGAGATTCAAACCAATATGGGTTATTGTCGGATCAGTCGGAAGTATTGCTGGCAGATGAAGTGATTTTTATGGGCGAGGAAGTCAAACAACATGATTTTATTCCTTTGTCTTTACAGAAACAAAGGGAGTTGTGCAAACAGTTTGGATTTTCCTATTCTGTTTCTAGATGTAAAAATGATGCAGTGTCCATAAAAGACATGGATGTACCTAGCAGCTATAAAGAGATAGTAGGAGATGGAAATTGTTTTTTCAGAGCAATTTCATTCAGTCTTACAAACTCTGAGAACTATCACCAGCATCTTCGAAAAGCTGTTTGTCAACACTTGTTGAAATATGAAAAAAAATTTCAGCAGTTTATGAGGTCTGAGGGATCTTTAAGGTCGTACTTACTTTCCAGTAAAATGTCAGAGGAGGGTATATGGGCTACTGAGTTGGAGATTCTCGCAATGTCGCATATGTTGAATATAGACATATATACTTATTCAGATTTGAAATGGATTCAATTCAGTGGGGAAGAACAAAATCATAAACTGGTTGAACATGATGGAGCTATTTATTTATACCACAGACAGCAGAATCATTATGATGTGGTCTTAAGTGTAGATGCAAGGATGTCAGAAAATGAGCCATTCAACCAAAACAGTTCTAGCAAGAGAGAATATGACTTGCGCAGAGGTAATCGACTTCGAATGAAAGAAAAACGAAATACTTGTGTCATGAAAAAGCTGGTAAAGTCAAAAGAAACTCGTAGAGACACATTTAGGAAGAAGTACAGGGAAAGTGATGAGTTTCGGGAAAAAATGTTGGAGCAAAAGAAAAACTTGTACTCAAATGAAGAATTTAAGTTAAAAGCTCAGATGAAGAACAAAGAAAGGTATCATGCTTTAGATTCAGAACTTAGAAAGGAAGTACAACGAGCAAGTAGAAAAAGGAGTAAATTGAAGTATTCAACTGACGTTGAGCACAGAGAGGAGAAAAAGGGGAAAAGTATACAGAAGTATATGTCTAATGCTCAGTTCAAAGAACAAGTGAAGGAAAAAAGCAAAGAAAAGTACAGGAAAGACCCTGAACATCAAGAAAATGTTAAGAGAAGAAGCAGAGAAAAGTACAAAACAGATCTAATACACAAGTCTAGAGTGAAACACGGAGTATCAAAAAAATACAAAGAGGATGAAACATATAGGATAAAAAACAAAGCTGCTAACGTTCTTAGATACAGTACAAATGAAACTTTTAGAGCAACTGTTAAGAGAAAAGCAGCAAGGAGATATCAGGAAGATACCGAAGTCCAATCAAAAGTGAAGAAGCGTAGTAAGGATAACTATCGCTCATCTGCAGAATTGAAATTGAAGAAAAAAGAAAAAGTTTCACTTAACAGGAGGCTAAAGCAACTGAATTTGGAACACGAAGAGGAGGTAATCAGATTGTTTAAGAAAAATGCAATGGAGGGTCCTGATTTTGTTTGTACATGTTGCCATAGGCTTTTGTTTAAAAGTCAAGTTCAAGCTTGTGAAAAGCAGATGTACGAGAAAAGTGAATCAGCAAGAACTATTTCGAACATATGTTTGTTGGACCGGTATTTACATGAATGTTCTAATTCGTGTCCAGAAGCATGTACCAAATCTTCATTATGGATTTGTTACACTTGTCACAGGAAAATATTGAGTGGCAAAGCACCAGCTGAGGCTGCAGCCAACAGTATGATTCTGGAGGATATTCCACATGAGCTGTCTACATTGAACAGTTTGGAGCAGCATTTAATTGCAATTCACATACCATTTATGAAGATAATGGCTCTACCCCATGGTGGGCAAAAAAATGTTCATGGACCTGTTATTTGTGTGCCTTCAGATATGAAAAAGACCACTAGTTTACCAATGAAACAGGAGGAGAACTTGTTGTTACGTGTTAAATTAAAAAGGAAATTGAATTACAAAGGCTACTTTGAATATCAGTTCGTTAATATGAGCCATGTCATGACCGCATTATCATACCTGAAAGAAAACAACCATTGGTACAAGGATGTAAAAATTGAATCAACCATGGAAGAAGGTTTGAATCATGAGGAGAGGACAGATGTTGTTAATGCAAAGGATAACGAAGAAATTGAAGAGGAAATGGTTTCATTTGACACATGTTTACAGCCTGTTGATGTTGCACAGGAAGTTTTAGACCACTACTTTGATGATGTGTACAATATTGCACCAGGTGAAGGGAAAAACCCTATTCGAATGTTGCAGGAACCTGGCAATGAAGCAAAGGCATTTCCTTGTCTCTTTCCCAGTGGTCATTTTTCCTGGAATGAAGAAAGATCAGAAAAATTAACACTTTCTAGGTATTTTAACAATAGGTTAATGAATGCAGATGACAGGTTTGCAAAAGATACCAATTACATTTTCTTCAGCCAATATATGTCTGAATTGAACCAGGTGATTGAAAAAACACAAATTTCACTTCGGAAGTCTTTGTCAAAATGTACAAGTGGGAAACCTGTGACAAAAAATATGCTGTAAGATCCAACTATTCTCTGTAGTTTGCTAAGAAATGATGATGCAATAAGATTTATGCAACCAATAAGAGGAACACCAGCTTATTGGGCATCAGCTCAAAAGGATCTCTTTGCAATGCTGCGACAATTAGGCATCCCTACTTGGTTTTGTTCGTTTTCTGCAGCAGAGTACAGATGGAATGATGCTGTTAAAGCTATATTACAACAGCAGAATGATAACAGAAATCCGGATGAAATGGAATGGTCAGAAAAAAATGAAGTTCTAAGATGCAATCCAGTCACAGTGGCTAGAATGTTTGACCATAGATTTCAAATATTTCATAAGGAAGTCATACTTTCCCCAGCAGAACCAATAGGAAAAGTAGTAGACTTTTTTCAAAGAGTTGAGTTTCAACAGAGAGGATCTCCCCATATGCACTGCTTATACTGGGTAGAAAATGCACCCAATGTTGATTCTGATGGGGAAGAGGTTGTATGTAGCTTCATTGACAAGTATGTGTCATGTGCGATACCATCAGAAAGTGATGACGCGGAATTAAGGAAAAGTGTCTTAGATGTGCAGCAACACAGCAGGAAACATTCAAAATCTTGCAGAAAGAAGGGTACTGAATGTAGATTTAATTTCCCGAGGCCTCCATCTCAAAAGACATTCATTACAAGTACTCAAGACGAAGAGACCTCAAATGAATGTGAAACGGAGACAAAAGTAAACAAGGAATATGCAAAGGAAATATTACTTAGTGTTTGGGATAGAGTACAGAATGGAGATGATAGAATCAAAACAACAGAGGAATTATTTGATAATCTTTCACTTACACAGGAACTGTACGAAGAAGCCCATAACATGCTATCGACAAAAAGGTCAATTGTTCTCAAACGATGCCCAGATGAGTTATGGACAAATCAATATAACCGATGTCTACTGAAATCCTGGGATGCAAACATGGATATACAGTTTGTACTAGATCCTTTCAGTTGTATTGTTTATATTGTTTCCTATATATCAAAGTCAGAGAGGGAAATGGGTATGTTACTCAAACAAACAAAGTTAGAAGCCGAGGAAGGAAATCTCGACGCAAAACAGACCATGAAAAAAATTGGCTCTGCTTACTTACATCACAGAGAAGTGAGTGCACAGGAAGCAGTTTACAGAATTTGTAACTTAAAAATGAAAGAATGCTCTAGGAAAGTTGTGTTTGTGCCTGTAGGTGACAACCCGATGCGCTTAAGTAAGCCATTATCTGTTCTGCAGAAGAAATCATCAAAGGATATAGAAATAATTGATGAGGAAGAAGATGACGAAAGTGAAGTTTGGATGACCAACATCATAGAACGTTATTTGAACCGACCAGAAAAACCAATTTTCCATGAGATGTGCCTTGCAGAATTTTGTTCTGAGTTCAGAGTTCTTGCTAAATCTCAGGTTCCCAAGAAGGAAAATCAAAATGTATTTGAATTACAGAATGGGAAAGGATTTGTTCAACGAAGAACTAGAACACAGCCTGCTGTTGTTAGGTATCCAAGGTTCAATGTTGAAAAAATGTCTGAGAAATATTATCAATCTCTTTTGCAACTTTTTCTTCCTTATTGGACAGATGCACAGTTGAAACCACCAGGATTTGAGTTATATGAGAATTTTTATGAGACAGGTTACGTGAAAATTCCTGGCAGGAAAAGAAAGGAATCGGTGAAGAAAATTGTGGATTCGAATCATTCACGTTATGCCAAAATTGAAGATATGATTGACAATGCTCAGGAAGCATATGAGATGATTGGTGAACCAGAGGATGCATGGTCAAGAATATGTCCAGAAACAGAGGTTCTCAGAAGAGAAGGTATAGCCCAGAGGAAGGAAAGTTCAGTACCACAGGAGGAAAATGTGGATATCATACCGGAGATCGAAAGCGAGACAAATAATGCAGATGTCATGTATCATATTCAACAAAATGCAATTACAAGAAAGGAAATGTTACCTGTTCTTCAAAGGTTGAATGAAACACAGCGTGAAATATTTTACTTGGTGCGTGAGTGGTGTCTTGCAAAGATTGGAGGAGAGAAATGTGAACCCTTTCATTTATTTGTTACTGGAGGTGCAGGAACTGGAAAAAGTCATCTTATAAAAGCCATCCATTATGAAGCATCACGTTTGCTTTCACAAATAATGTCTGAACCAGATAGACAATCAGTTCTTCTCGCAGCATTTACTGGAACTGCGGCTTTCAACATTGGAGGAAATACACTTCATCACTTGTTTTCGTTAACAAAGTACCTTCCCCTCCCGTATGAACCTCTTGGAGAACAAAGTCTCAGTGAATTGCGAGTTAAGATTGGAGATATGCAAATTCTAATCATTGATGAGATATCAATGGTTTACAAAAAGCTTCTGTACTATATACACGAAAGACTGGTGCAAATTAAGAAATGCAAAGAACCGTTTGGAGGAGTTTGTGTTATTGCTGTCGGGGACTTTTACCAGCTTCCACCTGTTAAGCAGCGAAAAGATGAAAGACTTTACAAAGAAAATATGAGTTATCCTATGGATTATTGGCTTGATTTGTTTAAAGTCATTGAACTAAAAGAGATAATGAGACAAAGAGAAGATCTGTGTTTTTCTGAAGTTCTGAATTCCCTTCGTGTCAGAGAGAGAAATGAACCATTAACACAGGAGCAACAATCTCTGCTAGAAGATTGTATCAGGGAAGGACCAGAGGATGTTCTCCATGTGTTTTCTACAAACGAAGAGGTTAACTCATTTAATTTTTCGATGCTTAAGAAATCCTGTGAAGATTTACTGGAAATTGAAGCTGAAGATTACAAAAAAGACAAAACAACCGGGAAACTCATGCTAAGAAACAAACCTTTGACAAAATCAAAAAGCGATGGACTTCCAAACTCATTGATATTGTCTGTCAATGCCAGGGTAATGCTTACAAGAAATTGTAATGTGGAGGACGGACTTGTGAATGGAGTAATGGGACATATCTGTCAGTTTGCTTTCGTAGAAAACAGCAATAAAATTGTCAAAGCTGTAGGAGTCGTGTTTGATAGTAAAGAAGTAGGGAAGAAGTCCGGACAAAACACAAGGGATGGGAACATAGTGTTTATAGAAAGAGTGCAAGAAGAGATGAAAGACAAAGTAACCACGGTGGTAAGACACCAATTTCCAATTAGGCTATCATGGGCATGTACAGCTCATAAGGTGCAAGGTATGACAACAAACAATGTTGTTGTAAATTTAGACAAAGTATTTGCACCAGGTCAGGCTTATGTTGCATTATCAAGGGTTACTTCAAAAAATGGTCTCTTTATTGATACAGAAGACCCTGCACAATTACGAAAAAACGTTTATGCTGACCCAGAGGTAAAGGCAGCATTGAAGGAAATGATGAAATATACTTTTGCTGACTCTCCACAATCTTTACCTGCCAATGGAAAGAAAATAGTTCTGCATAACATACAGAGCTTGAGCAATCATTTTGAAGACCTGAAAAATGATACAAGGATCATTCAAGGAAGTATTATTTGCCTGACAGAGACATGGTTGAGATCGGGAGATAAAATCGAGAATTATGTACTTCAAGGTTTTCAATTTCATCATCTTCCTAGAACGGAAGCATATGAAGAGAGCACAGTTTCAAACCAGAGTTTACGCAATTTGTCAAGAGGTGGAGGAGTTGGATTGTACTTGAAACATGAGGAAGGTTCTTATGACGTTCTGCAACTGCCTAAGACGAATATTGAAGGAATAGCAGTGAGAATGGTTAAGGAGAATATTTTGTTGTTAGTTGTATATCGACCGTCTACAACAAAAATGAAACCCTTCCTTCACAATCTTCAGAATGTTCTAGACAAGTTGAAAACAAATGATGAAGACAGCATAATCATAGGAGATTTCAATGAAGATGCCAAAGCTAATGGCCCAATTCAAAGATTTATGACAGATCGAAACTACAGACAACTTGTGTCTTTTAGTACAACTGAAGGGGGGACGATTATAGATCATGTTTATGTATCTAGTTCGATACAGATTGACGTTCAGAAAGTTCCAACATATTACAGTTATCACGATGCTATACTTTTGAAATTCCTAGATTTGTAAAACAACCCGATGTATTCAAGCAGTGTATGCGTTATTTTTTATCACTGAACTACGGTATGACAGGATTTCTTTTGTTCATTTTAGCTATTAAGTTAGCTGAATTTATTTAGAAAGTTTTGAAACGAAGTTTTTTATTATTCTCTGAAATTAAATCATTCATGGTTGGAAATTGCTTGTTGTAAATTCTTCAGGAATGTAAATACACATTTGTAAATAGGTATCAGTTTACAATGCTTAGACTGAACTCCCTTGAAAATATTAAAATCAGTTGCCAGATTGATATTGCACCCTGTAGTGATTCATAACATGAGTAGAAAAAGCCTAAGCAGGTTGCAATTAATTGAACATTGTATATAAGTTTTCATACGTTAGTATATATACTGGAGGAATTCAGGAAGGGTTACTAACTGGACCTATTGAAGATATAATTAACATGTGTAGTAAAGATACAATAGATTTCAGATTGTATATGTTTTATTTGTCCTTCTGATATTTTTAGATTGTTTAGATGACAAAGAGGGATATTGTACAAGTTTGAGTTACTGATTCAAGGTATAAAAAATACCGTGCCTGAAGCAGACGAAAATGTTTGAAAGTATTTGATATTTTGTAGAACAATTTCGTTAAATAAAAATAATATAAATACTGCAGACGAGATTTCCATCATCTTCTTTCATAGCTGCAAACTTCTCATTTGTAGGGAAATTGTTTACTTACTTGGTAATGGAAATCATGGAATGCCGTAAAATTGTTTAAGGACATTGGTAAAGTTTCAGTCTTTGGTAAAGAATTTTTCAAGAACTTTTCAACAGGTTTAATGGTATAATAATTGTTAAATGCAGGTCCTTTTAACCCATCAATCCAGCCAACCTTGATAGATTTTGTCAAAGCAATGTTTTTACAATTCTCAATGTATTTCCTATGTAAAATGTTGATAAAATGGAATTGTATTATTTTTAACCATAGGTTCTCTCTAAAATCCCATTTAGTTCATTATGTTTATAAACAAGATGCAATTATTTCCGATGACAAGCATATTCTTTGGCTGAAAATGCAACTAGAACAAGACACAGAAATACCAACACTGTTCTTTAATTTTCAGTTACTTCCCTTTATACTAGTATCTAATTGTTATTCATTTATAATGATTCAGACATATTTTGTTTCTATTTTAAAATTTACATACTGGAAACGAACTTTCACAAAGCATATTGATACTGATTTATTATTAACTTTTATGGTGCCTCCTTCACATAACCTGTAGAATCCTTCTCATCCGGTCTACGTAGCTATCACCACTTTCAGCATAAGTATAATTTGGGAAAATAAAGTGAGAGTAAAGTTCGCAGTTATACTTTCCAAGGCGACATAATTTCACAAAGTTGTGTTTGATGTAAATATTCTATGAAATAGTTTAAGATGTCTTATGAGAAGTGAAGAGTAGAAAATAGCTTAGAAAATATTATATATCCTGCTCAAAATCCTACTTCCACCTCCCCGCGGTGAGCAGGGGGCAACGGACTATGTCCGGCAAACGGAAGAGGTGAAAAGTAACATTTCATTTGTAGAATTAAAATTAATGAAAATGTTCGTAAAATCCAATCGATTTAGACTCTATCACATACTGTCAACTAATTTTAAACCCTTTTGTTAAAAAACTATTCAAAAGTATCTTTTATCTTTGAGATAAAGAAATATAAAACGTCCAACATGTCGAGTCCTAAATGGGTCAGTATGCAAAATTAAAAAATGGCATTCTAAAGATATTCTTGTGAAATCTTTTATTCAGTGCAGCAGATCAAAATATATCCCCTCTTCGGGATGAAATTGTCAAGAAATTCTGGATGCTAATGACCTTTCTATGAAATATATGATCAAAGTTTTACAAATTATTATTGTAGATTGTTCAGACCCCCCTTTCATATCACATTACTGATTTCATCGTCCGATTCTTGATGAGATGAGATTTTGATTGAGATTTTCATTCAAAAATAATGATAATGTTATTCAGAAAACAATTTTGCTCCCGTTTGGTTTAAAAAGATATTGAGAATTCAAACACTCAAAAATTCGACTTTTGGCCCCTCTTGGTCCCTTATCTTTCATGCTTTCATGCGTTTAAACACATTTCATTTAACAACTTTTCAGAGATTCTTTTTTATTTCAGAGGCATTTCCATAGGAAATATTTAGGGGCCAATCCTTCAACTCCTTAAAGGGGACCTTCCTTAAAGGGGACCTTAAGCTAAAAGTGAAAGGTGGCATTTTGTTTAGAACATTGTTTTGAACATCTTTTGTTCAATATTACTTATTAAAATATTTATAGCTTTTGAGAAATAAAGCGACAAAGATTGAGAATTCTGGTCGATCCCTTCTGACCCCTATTTATGAAACATATTACATAAAAAATATATATTGTTGAGATAAGAATTTTCGCTTCAGTAATGTATAACAAAATATTGACTGCTATATAGTTATCGATTGAAGACTTCTGTCCCCTCTAGGCCCTTATTTTGAATACCCGGCCACTTTTCTGGATTTTACAATAAAGCTTTTAAGATTTTAAACACTTTTGTTCAACAACTATTCAGAGATTCTTTTTCGTTTTTTGAGTTATTTGCAAAAGACAGCCCATCAGCTCCTTAATGGGGACGTTTAGCGAAAAATGAAAGGTTGCATATTGTATAGAGCATTATTTTAAACATCTTTTGTTCAATATTTGTTATCAAAATATTTCTCACTTTCGAGATATAAGGCGTCAAAGATTGGGCAGTCTGGCCCCTCTTGACCCCTAATTATGTACCATACGACATCCATCTTATTGAAGAAATCTTAACATATAGTTGCAGATCCTTGGGATAAACATTTTTGCTTACGTAATGTATAACAAAATAGTGACTGATAAAGAGATATCGATTGAAGACATTTGGCCCCTCTCTACCCCTGATTTGAGTGTCCAACCCCTTTTTCTGGATGTTACCCTAAAGCCCTTAAGATTTTGAACACTTTTTATTCAACAGCAATTCAGAGATTGTATTTCGTTCTCGTGCTATTTGCAAAAGAAATATTTAGGGGCCAACCCTTCAACTCCTTAATGAGAATGTTTGGCGAGAAATGAAAGTGGCATTTTCTTTAGAACATTATTTTTAACATCTTTTGTTCAATATTTCTTATCAAAATATTTCTCACTTTCGAGATATAAAGCGTCAAGGATTGGGCATTCTGGCCCCTTTTGACCTCTAAATATGTACCATACAACATGAAAATCTCAATATATTGTTGCAGACCGTTGTGATAAACAGTTATGCTTCAATATATATATAACAAAATATTGACTTATAAGGAGTTATTGATTGAAGAGTTTTGGCCCCTCTCGGCCCCTAATTTGAGTGTCCAGCCCCTTTCTCTGGATGTTAACCCAAAGCCCTTAAGATTTTGAGCACTTTTTGTTCAACAACTATTCAGATATTGTATTTCGTTCTCGTGCTATTTGCAAAAGAAATATTTAGGGACCAACCCTTCAACTCCTTAATGGGGATGTTTGGCGAGAGTTGAAAGGTGGCATTTTCTTAAGAACTTTATTTTGAACATCTTTTGTTCAATAATACTTATCAAAATATTTCCCACTTTTGAGATATAAAGTGTCAAAGATTTAGCATTCTGGCCCCTTGTGGCCCCTAATTATGTAATATACGACATTAAAATAATAATATACAGTTGTAGATTGTTGAGATAAACATTTTTGTTTCAGTAATGCATATCAAAATATTGATTGCTAAAGAGGTTTCGATTAAAGACTTTTGTCCCCTCTCGGCCCTTAATTTGAGTGTCCAGCCCCTTTTTCTTAATTTTACCTGAAACTTCTCATGATTTTGAACACTTTTTGTTCAACAACTATTCAGAGATTCTGTTTTGTTTTCTAGTTATTTGCAAAGGAAATATTTAGGGGACAGCCCTTCAACTCCTTAATGGGGACGTTTAGCAAAAAATGAAAGGTTGCATATTGTTCAGAACATTATTTTGAACATCTTTTGTTCAATATTGCTTATCAAAATATTTCTCCCTTTCGAGATATAAAGCGTCAAAGATTTAGCATTCTGGCCCTTGTGGCCCCTAATTATGTACCATACGACATAAAAATCATAATATATAGTTGTAGATGGTTGAGATAAACATTTTTTCTTCAGTAATGTATTACAAAAAATTAACTGATAAAGAGTTATCGGTTGAAGACTTTTGGACCCTCTTGGCCCTTAATTCGAGTGCCCGGCCCCTTTTTCGGGATCTCATCTTAAAGATCGTAGGATTTTGAACATTTTGTGTTCAATAACTGTTCAAAAATTCTTTTTCGTTTTTGAGCTATTAGCAAAAGAAATATTTAGAGGCCAGCCCTTCAACTCCTTAATGGGGACGTTTAGCAAATAATGAATGGTTGCATATTGTTCAGAACATTATTTTGAACATCTTTTGTTCAATATTGCTTATCAAAATATTTCTCCCTTTCGAGATATAAAGCATCAAATATTTAGCATTCTGGCCCCTTGTGGCCCCTAATTATTTACCATACGACATGAAAATCATGATATGTAATTGTAGATTGTTAAGCTTAACATTTATTGTTTAGTAAAATATACCAAAATATTGATTGTTAAAGAGTTATTGATTAAAGACTTCTGGCCCCTTTTTGTCCTTAATGTGATAAGTCAGCGCTTTTTTCTTGGTATGATGTGAAAGATCTCGATGTTCTGCACAAATGATGTTCAGTATGTTTTATCAAAATAATTTTTCTTTAAAAGATATGATGCAAATTGTCTCAAAAAATCGGTCATGATTCGTGTCCTAAATTTTGACCCCTACCGAGCTTCCATACTAGGCACTTCCGGAAAATATCCTGACCCAGGTGCAATATGGCAACATGTCCTCTACCATCCCTGAAAATTTCAGCTTTCTAGCTTGACCCGTTTTTGAGTTCCATCACAGACATGGAGGTCATCTAAATTTCGATCAAAGGGCGATATTTTCCGACCGGAAGTGATTTTTTCAAAATCGAAGCGCCGGTACAAACTTCAGATAGAAGCACATTAACACCGAAAATTTGAACCAAATCGATCGAGCCATCTCTGAGAAATCTTCTGCATAAAATCGGTAAGGAAAAAAAAGAATAATAATTATATATTCAGCCTAATAAGAAATGTTTCTATCAACTATACTAATATCATTTGAAAATATTGAAAAACAAAAAAGTTAAAGACGAGAGACTTTTGGCCCCTCTATGCCCCTATTTCCGACAAGGTTCAGATAAATATCTATCAGATCTGAAAATTTGGTGAGAATCGGTCCAGCCGTTTCTGAGAAATCGCGTGAACAAAATCGGTAAGAAAAAAAAATAATAATAACGAGATATAAAGCGTCAACGATTTAGCATTCTGGCCCTTTGTGGCCCCTAATTATGTAACATACGACATAAAAAACAATTTATAGTTGTAGATGGTTGAGATACACATCTTTGCTTCAGTAATGTATTACAAAATATTAACTGATAAACAGTTATCGATTGAGGTTTTTTGGCCCCTCTTGGCCCCTTATTTGAGTGCCCAGCCCCTTTTTCAGGATCTCATCTTAAAGCTCTTAAGATTTTGAACATTTTGTGTTCAACAACTGTTCAGAAATTCCTTTTAGTTTTTGAGCTGTTAGCAAAAGAAATATTTAGGGGCCAACCCTTCAACTCCTTAATGGGGACGTTACGCAAAAAATGAATGGTTGCATATTGTTCAGAACATTATTTTAAACATCTTTTGTTCAATATTGCTTATCAAACTACTTCTTCCTTTCGAGATATAAAGCATCAAAGATTTAGCATTCTGGCCCCTTGTGGTCCCTAATTATGTAAGATACGACATAAAAATCATAAAATATAGTTGTAGATGGTTGAGACAAACATCTTTACTTCAGTAATGTATTACAAAATATTGATTGATAAAGAGTTATCGATTGAATAATTTTGGCCCCTCTTGGCCCCGTATTTGAGTGCCCAGCCCCTTTTTCAGGATCTCATCTTAAAGCTCTTAAGATTTTGAACATTTTGTGTTCAACAACTGTTCAGAAATTCCTTTTAGTTTTTGAGCTGTTAGCAAAAGAAATATTTAGGGGCCAGCCCTTCAACTCCTTAATGGGGACGTTACGCAAAAAATGAATGGTTGCATATTGTTCAGAACATTATTTTGAACATCTTTTGTTCAATATTGCTTATCAAACTATTTCCTCCTTTCGAGATATAAAGCATCAAAGATTTAGCATTCTGGCCCCTTGTGGTCCCTAATTATGTAACATACGACATAAAAATCATAATATATAGTTGTAGATGGTTGAGACAAACATCTTTACTTCAGTAATGTATTACAAAATATTGATTGATAAAGAGTTATCGATTGAATAATTTTGGCCCCTCTTGGCCCCTTATTTGAGTGCCCAGCCCCTTTTTCAGGATCTCTTCTTAAAGCTCTTAAGATTTTGAACATTTTGTGTTCAACAACTGTTCAGAAATTCTTTTAGATTTTGAGCTATATAAAGCAAAAGAAATATTAAGGGACCAGCCCTTCAACTCCTTAATGGGGACGTTACGCAAAAAATGAATGGTTGCATATTGTTCAGAACATTATTTTGAACATCTTTTGTTCAATATTGCTTATCAAAATATTTCTCCCTTTCGAGATATAAAGCGTCAAAGATTTAGCATTCTGGCCCCTTGTGGCCCCTAATTATGTACCATACGACATGAAAATCATAATATATAGTTGTAGATTGTTAAGCTTAACATTTTTTGTTCAGTAATGTATACCAAAATATTGATTGTTAAAGAGTTATCGATTAAAGACTTCTGGCCCCTTTTTGCCCTTAATGTGATGAGTCAGCGCTTTTTTCTTGGTATAATATGAAAGATCTCAATGTTTTGCACAAATGATGTTCAGTATGTTTTAACAAAATATTGATACTTTAAGAGATATGAATCGAAATGTCTCAAAAAATCGGTCATGATTTGTGTCCTAAATTTTGACCCCTACCGAGCTTCCATACTATGCACTTCCGGAAAATTTCCTGACCCAGGTGCAATATGGCAACATGTCCTCTATCATCACTAAAAATTTCAGCTTTCTAGCTTGAGCCGTTTTTGAGTACCATCGCAGACAAGGAGGTCCTCTAAATTTCGATCAAAGGGCGATAACTTCTGACCGGAAGTGATTTTTGAAAAATTGAATCTTCGGTATAAACTTCAGATAGAAACACATAAACTCTGAAAATTTGAATGAAATCGATCGAGCCATCTCCGAGAAATCTTCTGCACAAAATCGGTAAGGAAAAAAAAGAATAATAATAAAAGTGAAAAAGAAACCGAAGAATAATAGAAGGGTCTTCCGCTGAAGACGGAAGACCCTAATAATAAGAAACAGAGTAAAAACAATATGTTCCCCAACTTCGTTTGGGGAACATAATAAGAAACAGAGTAAAAACAATATGTTCCCCAACTTCGTTTGGGGAACATAATAAACACAAATACGCTCGCCTTTTCCAAGGAAAACTTCCAAATGAAAAGGAAAACACTTCCCAAAACCATTGTACACAGTATATATACACAGAATAGCGCAATAGAGAAAAATCCAAGGAAAGCATATGTCAAAAGACGGAGCGGATAAAGGACACGTCCATTCACTACACCGTCACGTGACTTCCCACTTTGTTTCTGATTTAATATAGGTTACTCAACTTGGTTTACATTTTACATTCAGTGTACATCTCTAAGGCCAAGAGATAAAAACTAGTGGAACCTAAAAGGGTGATGTGAGAAGATCGAATGAATATACAGTAAAACTTGATCATTAAAAAATCCCTTATCCCTATTCATGCACATGAAGAATATGAAAAGAAAACCTTAATGTCGTTACAAAAGCATGGGATTTAAAGGGCAAGAGAGTGAACACACGATTTCCTGCTGTTGTAAAAGAGTTTGTCTACAACTTGTTCTTGGACGGGGAAAGAAATGGTAGGAAGTACAGCCCGACAGAGGCATCAAAATTGATCAGATGTGCTCGTCAGGAGGATGGCCATCGGAAGTTTCCTTCAGAAGACTCTCTGAGTTCTCAGCAAGTTCAAAGCTTATTTTCAAGGTTCAATCATCCTGCATTGCAAGCCAGTAAGATGACGAAGACCTCAATGCAGTTTTACATCATCTTGAACCTGAACAAAATGAAAGAAAGCTGATCCAATCACTATGTGAAATTAAGCAGGAAAAATAGAAACATCACCAAAATCACTATACCATTAATTCTAAGAACCTTTCAGCTTAGGTAGTACCGTGGCTGGAACGTTATAGTTGACAACTTACACGAACGATTCCGCACAATTAACGAACGATTAAACCTGTTACACGAACGATCTTTCACGTTCACGATTCTACACATTACACGATCTTACACGATTGTTAACGCAAACGCACGCGTACGATTCTTTACGCAAAATAGTACAAATTATTTAGGAATCAACATTTTCGAAACGAAATACGGCTTATTACTTATTCAAGATTTCAAAGAATTATCAATATTATTTCATAGACGTTGAAAAAAAAAAACGGAAAATGATATTTCTGTAACTAAATATATGCAAGACTTAATATTTTAGATTAAAATAATTATTTTTTAGGTAATTCTCCGATACAAAAAACGGATTTTGTTCGTTCTATCAGACAATGTACATGTATGTGGGTCGTATAATTTGATTGAACTAGATAATCATGATATGCAGAAAGGGGGATACGATTGAACAAAAATGGCAGCATGGAATGACTTGAATTGTAATTACAAATTTTATCCTTATTTTTCCATTGATTCAATGTCTGATAAACTTGCCAATTATTCAACTTTTTCATTCGCAGATATTTAAAATTAATTAATTACAAATAGGCTCAAGAGATAAACACAGATAATGAAAACTTCCGAAAATCATGCCGTGTCCATGTGTATTTGTCGACTAACTATTTATGTAGGCATTGAGAAAGTATATTTCTTTGTAAAAAAAAATTATTTAGTTTCATTGAATTGATTTCACGATTATCCTGACCATAATAAGAAGCAAATAATAATTAAAATAAGATTTTTCGAGGTGACGTAAGTCAGCCTCGATAGCTGCTCTACAGCTTAATGGCGGACACCTGTGATCACTACTTTTTGCATTTTCTTATTGATATTTGCTCTTTGTGACAATTCAGTAATCCTGTTATTAAAATATGATACTTAAGGAGGCAAGGATCAATTCAGAGATAGGTTGCTAATATGTCAACAATAGCACTTGCAAGATTGATTGGAAATATTAAAACGTTAATTTTGATCAGTTCTCTAAGAAATATAGTCCTCTGATTACGCATGCATTGAAATCAAATATCCAGTCACAAAACAAGATCTACAATGTATTCAATTTAATTTCCAAGTGATAATTAATGTTTTAATGGATTTACAAATACTAAAAACAAGTTCTTGACTAGGAATAAGATATGAAGTATTCCTACGCTCTGAACTATTTTAGCGCGGGTCAAATGTAAACAACTGGCTGCAGCAGAGATTGTGACCTACATGTATGTGTATTGAACGTCGATCGCAGGCAAGGAAGAGAACAGAACAGAATACACTAAAACAAAACAGAAGGAAGAGTTCTGCTTGAATTTAAACATACAATTAAGAAATAAAATTTGGAGTTAACATAGAGGCGTCTGAAGCGTAATAGTCCTTATTGAGCTAAAAATTCACCGTGATTTATTACAAACGCGATACTTATTTTTGCACTTCACCGTAAATAATCACAAAAGCGAAGTTAATTTCACACTTTGTTTTTATCATTCATTAAAAGAAATCTATTTAGAACGTAAAAATATCGTCCCGGTCTTAATTATAAATCTGTTTTGTACTATCACTGTTGAAAACGGTGAATTACAGCGAGACACCTGTACCTATTTCCCTGTATGCTACTGACCACTTCATCGAATACTCGGTCGGAACACCTCTGGAATTTAGGATTACGCAAGTTATACACGACAAGACTTAACACAGCTGGACATCTATCGATGTCATACCGAATACATAATAATTTATACTTGTAATTAAGTTATTATTGTGTGTTTTCTTCTATTTATAATTTTAAGAATTCAAAGAAAAAAGAAAAGAAAGTAATTATAAGGAATTTGAAAACGAACTTTGAAGAGGATGCATTGTAAAAACATTAGATTGATAATAGCGAATAATTTGTTTTCAAGCTGTACACATAATATATTTTTTAACTATACCTTATGCTAAGCGTTTTAATTTGATAGTAGTACTATTTTAAATCCTAATCTTAATCAAAATATATTTTTATATTTTGAGTAGATGGCCGAATTCAGTCACTAATTTAAAGCGAAATCACAATTAAATCCCCTAATCTACGATCTAAGATCTACGATTCTGAAATGCAGGGTTTGCAATTTTTTTTAAAATGTCAAAATGGGACTGCTTTTGGCTTTAAAAAATTCTGAAGAGAGAATTTTTTTTATATATACATATTAAATGCTAGCATCGATGCTCCGGGGCACTTTTGATCTCATTTCACTTTTACCACGAAAAAATTACTACATGTAGTACATGTATTTGGGGAAAAGTGAGACTGAGATTAAGAGTGAGCTCATCTAAGTTTTATGGCCCCAGAGCATACATGTTGCAATTTCGAAAATATGACACGAACATTATTTTCTTTTTCATACATTCATATATGTATGGCAGAGATTCTTTTGTTAGAATTTTTATATTTGTATAACTGAGCATTGCCAAAACCTCTAAATCCGTCACTATACCTTACCTCCATCACTTTTCTGAAAGTCAACGCAGTTTGTTACATTCGAGCGATTGTTACGTAATTTATGCACACTGAAAATCTACAATCACATTTAAAGCTACTAAAGCAATCATGTTCTTCTCCCCTTATGTGCTATTCCATAAATGGCGCTAACATTGTCATTTTTAGGCTGTCAGTCATTTTTATGAAGGTCTTTTACAAAGTTCAACATGACTACCATGTTGAATAGGGCCGAATTATTTTATTTATACAATATACAATTGCATCAATGTACTACGCGTTGTGAAAACTTAAACTTTCTATTTTTACATTTATCACAATTATAGGGAATGTTTTGTTGTGGACAAAGTGAAAGATTATATGTTAATTAGGAACACACGGTTAGTTATATACTCTTCAAAAAAAGAAACGCATAGTAGGAACAATGCACTGAAAATTTGTGATAGTTTTGTCATATCTTTTATTTTTGTATGGATACGATGTATCCGAGTGAAATGAATGATTTTTTAATGCAATTGTTAACTTTACAGTTATTCTACAAGTCTCACAGACAAAAAGACGTGATTTTCAAAATTTCCACCAAATTTTTTATCTCAATTTTCATTTGTTGAATTCCGATGCAATTCCTTCAGGTACAAAGGGGCTATCAAAAGCGGGGGTTGTCGATATTTTGAATCTTGTTTTATCTGAGAAATGACGTTTCCTAAAAATGCTGCATCTGAATGTTGCGTGGCACAAAAAGGAAAATGGGCGACTGGAAGCAGGGGTACCGCAATCTACATTTGCAAGAGTTTTCAATGTTACACACAGACCATATCTAACCTATAAAACATAAACCATTAACATTGAACACCCAATGTTCGCAAAAAATATGGTAGACTACGTGTGACATCAGCAGCACAGCATCACTTCCGAGGATAATGCAAATTGCATGAATGTAATGCAAGGACGTCATCTAAAGCATTAGCTATCCCTGAACTGCACAGATCATCTCACAAGATCGTTTTCAGTTGACAACTAATTAATGCAAGAGGATTATTCATGCCATTTTTCGACTCCACGACACCCCAAATAACGACTTCAAAGATCTCAGGTGAATAGAGTATGACCACAGCATCACTGTTGAACATTTTGGTGAACCTATGAGTCCAGAATGTTTATCTGAAAGCCTCTCACAAGTTTAAGAGTGCTAATGCCTTTAAATGAAGGTTAGATAGATAACTGCCTCCAGGACGTTAAAAAATTGGTGGTGGTAGTGTAATGATATGGAAAATGGTATTATAAGAAAGTAAAATTGACTTGGTTCGAATTCAATGGACTTTGATGGAAAAAGGTACTCTAACCATGTTCTGCCTTCACATACCCATTCAATTTTGCAGTATCCTAGAGCCGTATTGCAATCTCACAATACACAGCCACATATGGCTCGTTTGATACACCTATTCTTGCAAAGAAACAACAACCTGTTTCAGTCACAGTCATCTAAATCGCTAGATGTAATCCAAATGAAGCAGCATTGGACAAAATGGATTGATATGATTTGTCAAAGACAATTGCATCCCCAGACTCTGCAACAGCTGACTAAAGTTCTACATTTGGAGTGGGAGAGTATTCCTATACAATTTTTATTACACACGTTTTCTTCCATTAGATGCCGTTTGTGGCTATCATTTGTGTCTGCGGGGGGCATACCAGATATTGATCTTTAATTGTCTTAAACTGACAATAATTTTAAAATTGTTGAGTAATTATGACATTTAGATAGTAGTCCTGTTGCTTACCACATTTCTGTTTTATCAATGCATCATTTTACTAAATAATCTTTTTGTTCATTGTGTCACTAAAATTCTACGATGCGTTTCAGATGACAGTTTTAAAACACGGTGAAGTAAATCGAGAAACAGCGCACTTCTTTGTGCTCAATAAATATACAATTTTTTTTATGGGTGACACCCTAGCTCTCCGGTTTGTGATTTTTTTGTCCCCCGCTTTCGCGAAAGCGAGAGGACATTAAATCTCATTTGTCTGTCCGTCTATCCGTCTGTCTGTCTGTCAGTCTGTCTGTCCGTCACAAAAACTTGAACCTTGCCCATAACTTTTGATTAAGTGGAGCTATGACTTTCGTATTTCATATGTGTATTCCTTGTGACAAGACCTTTCTTTGGGTAGCACCAAATTTGACCTTTCAACCTTGACCTTGGAGTTTGACCCACTTTTACACAAAAATTCCAAACTTTTACTTTGGTCATAACTTTTGAATGGTAGTTACTAGGACTTTCATATTTTACATTGGTTTTCTTTGTAGCAAGACCTTTAATGGGGTACCAACAACTTTGACCTTTTGACCTTGACCTTGGATATTTTAGTACTTATAAAAAAAAAAACCTTGTCTATAAGTTTTAAATGGTAAGGGCTACAGCTTTCATACTTCATATATATAATTCTTGTGAAAAGAACTTTCATTGAATACCATGAACTTGGACCTTGATCTTAGAGTTTGACCTACATTGCAAAAAGTTTGACCTTGGCAGTAGATACCAGGACTTTCATATTTCACATATGTATTCTTTGTGGCAACCCCTTTCATTTGATGCCAACAACCATGACCTTTTGACCTTGTAGATTTTTTGTACTTATGAGAAAACTTTAATCTTGACAATAACATTTGAATGGTAAGGGCTGGAGCTTTCATACTTCACATATGTTATTCTTTTGAGAAAACTATTCATTGGATACCAAGAACATTAACCCTTTGACCTTGACCTTGGAGTTCAGTGATAACTTCTAAATAGATGACTCATGCTAGGGTGTTTATATTAGACACAAAATGTCATAAAAAATGACATACCACCCAAAAAGACAACGAAAGCGGGGGATTACAATTCTTTGAATTTGCTTGTTTTATTTCGGAGAGCTACAGATCTGCAGCTACTGTATAACAAGAAACAAATCAAAGTATAAAGTGAAGAAAAATGCGAGATATTTTCCTTCACATTTTATAAATCAAATAAGTTACAAAATACATTGTCGTGTTGCTCACTTTTTTAATTTAAAATGATTTTTAGCTAACCTCGACGAAGTCGAGATGAGCTTATGCTATACCCTCGGCGTTAACGTCGGTGTCAGCATCGGCGTCGGCGTCCCAGGTTAAAGTTTTAGGAGCAAGTTCATTCCCAAGTAACTATAAGCCCTACCTGAACCAAACTTGAATAGATGATGCATCTAGGGATGTACACTACCAGACTTGCTTCGGATGCTTGACCTGACCTACATTTTCTAGATGAGTGACCAGGTTAGAGTTTTTGGAGCAGGTTAAAGTTTTTGGAGCAGGTCCATTCCCAAGGAACTATAAGCCCTACCGGGACTAAATTTGCATGGATGATGCATCTAGGGATGTACACTACCAGACTTGCTTCAGATGCTGGATCTGATCTACATTTTCTAGATGAATGACCTGGTTAAAGTTTTTGGAGCATGTCCATTCCCAAGTTACTATAAGCCCTATTTGGACCAAACTTGCATGGATGATGCATTTAGGGATGTACATGTACACTACCAGACTTGCTTTGGGTGCTGGATCTGACCTACATTTTTATTCCAAGGTAACTATAAGCCCTATTTGGACCAAACTTGCATTGATGATGCATCTAGGGATGGACACTACCAAACTTGTTTCGGATGCTGGATCTGACCTACTTTTACATTCCCAAGTTACTATAAGCCCTATTTGGACCAAACTTGCATGGATGATGTATATAGGGATGGACACTACCAGACTTGCTTCGGATGCTGGATCTGACCTACTTTTTCATTCCCAAGTAAATATAAGCCCTATTTGGACCAAACTTGCATGAAGGATGTATCTAGTGATTCATATAGGGATGGACACTATCAGACTTGCTTCAGATGCTGGATCTGACCTTTATTTTCCATACAAGAGACCAAGTTAAATTTTGGGAACAGATCAATCCGAATGAACTTGAAGTCCTTGATATCTGCAGTATTAACGGTTATAAATATTTGTTTACACGATACATGCTTTTCATGCTACACGTGTAGAAATGTGTATATGCCATGTAAGGGGTTAAACACAACTTGCAAGAATATTGTTGGGATGAATACTTTTATTAAAAAAAAATATGATGTGAGATTTGCATAACTTAAACTGATGACATTCGTCGAGGTCAGCTTCGTAATATTTGATTACCTATGTTTATATTAGGGTTTCTCCTAGATTAAAATGTTTTTATATGCCAGTTACTTAGGGGTGACTTTCACATATTACTGGAAGACGTCACCTCGATTCAGTACTTTCAGTACTTTGATTCATAAAGGCGATTAAGATCTAAGTACGGTTTATCACAATATTGATCGCTCTATTTGACGAGAACTTAATATTGTACGACTTACTATATTGCTTGTTTACGGGCGATAATTAGTTCGTTCTGCCTTCTATTAGATCAATGTAAATTTCGCTTTTTCATTTTATTTGGATTTTAATTAATAAATTAAGAAAAACAAACAAAGGTAAATGCTCATTTTACATGTTACATTCTGATAAAAACTTACAAAACGAAATTTACACGATTCTAAACGCACGATCTCGCACGATTAAAAACGCACACGATTGAGTCTGATACACGAACGATCTTACACGTTAAACGAACGATCGCTCACGATACACGAACGATTCTACACGATTGGTTTGTCAACAATTACGTTCCAGCCACTGTATTTGAATTTAAACACTCTGCACCTGTGGTGCCCGACAAGTATCGCCAGTATTTAAAGAACAAAATGTCTACTGAATGTTGTAATACAGCTGTCTCTCAGAGCTTGGTAGGTTCAATTTTGCGTGGCCTGCGGATTTCAACTTAAGTATTTATTAGGGGTTATAAATACTGATTGTATAGTTAAACTGCACATACTGTTCCTGCCATGCAAAGTTTCACAACAAAGGGATTGTAAGTTACAGAAACTTTTATTATACCTCATATAAATAAACACAAGTAAAAAGGAATCTGATTGGCTGAGGCAGTCATATGACCGTCGTGTTCGCCCTGCAACAAAACTTCGTGTTTCCCGCATTCGGTTCACCTCGGCTGACTACGCTATCCTACATCTAGATGAAGGATATGGAATAACGAACAGTATTCGATCTCAACGTCCATTAAACAAATATACAAAATAAGAGCAGAGCAAACACGGACCCCCGAAACATCAGAGGTGGGTTCAGGTGCAATAAAGTATAATATTGAATGATAAAGATACTCGGTAGCTTTAGTTTAGTCAGGATGAATTTAAAACATCATAGTTGACTCCTCTACACAGACATCGCAACTCTTAAGTCTTTTTTTCAGATTTAGTTCCTTGTTGCATATAACGCTTGACACATTTGATACTTCTGCGACAAGGCAAAGGAAAATATGCCATTGGACGAGATCAAGGTCAAAACCAAGATTGAAGTGCAGGTGAACAACGAACCTCAGATAGCGAGATGAATGTCATCATCAGTGAAGCAAAAAGAAAGTTTGAAAAGTAGTTTGATGCGAGGGTTTAAGAAAAAATAAGTATATATTCAATCTATGACATACATAATGCATCCAAATCGATATATCCTTATAGAGCGTATATTGTTTTGTCTCATTGTCCGTTTGTCTCGCTGTTGTTAACTTTAACTTGGATTATAAAAGTTCTTTAGGAACACGTCACAGGGAAGGAATTAAGCGCCTGTTTTTCTTCCAACAAAGAGTTGCAGTAAGCACCTATAAATAGTTACAAGATTGGTGTTCAAGATGACGAAGAATCTTAAAAAAAAAGGAAGATGATGATGTTTAGATTGGAGGAGCCACATCTTACGAACCAATCACTAAGATAGTTACAGAGTTGAAAGATTGCAAAATCGTGGTGAGAACCAGGCATTGATTGTTTTAGACCGGATTATGAAGTATCTTTAAATTTGAATACTTTTACAGAGAAGCAGTCGTATTGGTTTGCCCAGAAAGGAATGACTTCGCATGTCAAAGCATATGCATGTACTTTATAGGCATATATGGCACCCTTAAGTTATATTGTTTCTATGAGTATATCGTCATGAATGAGTACGTGGTTGGTAATAATACTTTTTTCAGAGGTACATCTTGAATGTAATAGATATCTTACTTTTAAATTAATATTTCCTAATCAACTTTATTGATGGAAGGATATTGAGATAAAGAACATAATTCAATGTCAAAGTCCATTAAACAAATCAAAAAAGGAGCAGAGAAAACACAGACTTCCGAAATGTAACTAAGTACAACTTACTTTGTTTATTTAATACCCAGAAGTAGAGAAGAAGATTTTCAAAGAATTGTTGCATTTTCACTATATAATCTATTTAGCCCCGCTCTAACACAAGAACTCCTGATCCTCAGACAATAAAATTCACATTTTGCAGATTATATTGGCGTTGAAAAGTCTATGCCTTGAAAACCTCCACTGGCCCAAAAGTAAATCTTATATTATTAGCCAGGCTGAAGGCAGTGCTGAAATATTTTACTGGCAGGTTGTAAAACGCCTCTACCTACTTCTTCTTTTCCTCTTCAAGGTGAAGGGAAGTTTCCATGATCTATTATAATTGAATTATATATTGATAAAGCCAATTTATAATTTATATCAGCTGTTTCTGTGTGTTTTTGTTTATTACTTAGGATATGTATAGATATTGTCCAACAAGGTATGAGGTAACTACAAATGTACTATCGAGTCACTTTTCAGCTCGTATCCGTAGATGTCTGAATACACTGCTTTGAGAATCTTAAATCTTCCTCCTGTGTTTAGTTTTGCTGCCATGTTGTCCTTAAAAGTCGACATAGTTTTAATTTCTGCAAGGACGGAGAAAAAATACTTGACGGTCTTTCCCGAAGGGGAAAATCTAGACTTGATATGTCTTGTGTCCCCATTTTCTTGGACCAATATCGAGATGTTCTGAAAAAAAATTAAAACATTAGTTACTTTCAGTGGGTGAAGGGGAACATACAATTTTTAATTTCATGATCCCTACCCCACTGGGGTCCGAGACAGTGGGGCCAAAACCACTAAAATTAATGCAATCTATAAAAATCTTCTTCTTTACTACTAGCCCATAAGCAATCAAACTGTTTGCATGATTGTAATTAGTTTTGAGCCCTCTACCAAAATTGTGAAATTTATGGCGCTGGGGTCAGGAGTTTTAGTGCTAGGACGGGGCTAAAACAATTATATAGTGAAAATGCATTATTTCTTTGAAGTTTTGTTCTCAGCTCCTGGGTATTAAATAAACTATCGAGTACAAATTAATAATGAGCAAGATTGCTTATACCGAAATTGTTATTTATATGGCTGCAGGGTCAGGAGTTCTGGTGTTAGGGCGTGGCATAATTGATTAGATAGTGAAAAAAAAATCTTTGAATCTCTGCACCTGTGTATTGATGTTCATGATATATTAGCCTCTTTAAATGCTATATTGCTGTAGTTTTTAATGTTTTTAACTTTTATTAGACTTTCTGTACTTGTGAATTTCAAGATTTGAGATGTAAATAAATAGATCATGGACTATTTACCTAAATACCGGTATTGAAGTCTTTGTATCCTGATATGTATCTCACAATGAGAAATTGCATTGAAATCTCACTTCATTACTTGAATATTTATACATGCTTCAAAGTGTTTTATGTGTTAAGTCTTTGGGGTGTAAAAATTGATTTTGTACTATTTTATGAATGTTACATTTTAAATTGCACTGAACGTTGTCTGCTAATTGTCTGATTTTTTCATTTAGTGAGATAGTTGACTATGTATCAGTTTCAATTTACAGTAATTTTCATTGTCCTTTCTTTCTTACATTTTGGTTAACGTGGAGCTGCCAACATTTTTAAACGGAAAATAGTAAGGCGGGGTCAGTAAATTACCCAAATCCCACGTAGCTGTAAATGTTTTGTAAATGGACATGCAATGGGAGCACATTTTTCCATTTTGTTTACTTTAGAACATTGACACTGAGACGATTAGCCTTTTAAAAGTGAAATGATGATACAAGTATGCATTTTAAAGATTTCGATTGATTGTATATTGTTTAACGTCCCTCTCGAGAATTTTTCACTCATATGGAGACGTCACCGTATGCCGGTGAAGGGCTTCAAATTTTGACCTTTACTCGGCACTCAGGGCCATTGAGCAGTGAGGGATCTTTATTGTGCCAGCGCCTGCCGCTGACACGGGGCCTCGGTTTTTAAGGTCTCATCCGAAGGACCCGCAATTTTCACTTCAAAGTGCCGAGCGCATGGCGAAGGAACAGTTGCTACCCATTTTAACGACTAGGTCGGTCGCGGCCGAGATGCGAACTCACGACCTCCCGATCACGAAGCGAGCGCTCTTAAAGATTTCGAATATTCAATAATATTTGTATAAAGTGAAATCGTTCAATAATATTTGTATAAGGTATAGACAACCAGTTAGGAAAATTCCGTTATTGTTAACTTTGATAAAGGAATATCGAAATCCGAAGTATATTTCGCGATATCGTTTGTGATGTGCATTTAAACGCTTGTTTCACCTTACTCAAACATTCTAAAGGTTGGTATGTCTGTTTTTGTATTAGCAATTGTACAGTGTATATATAATATGATCATGAAACTTACAACTGATTACTGGCCAATCGTCACAGTGCCATCTTGCAACGTGACAACTTTCATCACAACACAATTTTGACCAGTTTTGATGGTGTTTAGAGTTTTTTCGTGGATCAGCAAGGCCTTGACAGGCCTGCAGACAGTGTCTGAAGAGACAATGTAGGTTGTGCCAAACTGTGTGCCATTTGCATAACTTTTCATCTGGACGTTTTCAAGGATGTGAACTGTCATGATGGGGGTCCCTTAAGACCTCATTTCGAACGGTCTCTTTTTCCTTTGCTTATGCGGCATTTCAGGGGTCTTCGTGAAAATGGAATTATGCCGGATTTTGGGCGATAAGGTCATCTACTGAGAATGCTGAGAATGTCTCCAGTAGCTTCATTGGAATAGCTCAACAACTCGGGGTCAATACAAAAGTCCGTTGCATCCATTTGATTAAATCCATCGTCACTCGCGATGTCCTCAGGAATGTCATTTACAGACCAAGTTTTCATCGGAATTTAGTGAGTAAACTCTTCCGTTGGATGATATGATTTCGTATGCAGGATCCATTACAAAACCATGTTTCAGTTCTTTTATTTGATACGACATCTTTATCGGCCTTCTGAATATGAGAGTTCCAAATAGTTTGCAAAGAAAACGACAAGCTAATACAAATTTCTCCCAATGTTTGTAATCTTTCACAGCTGGTAGTACTCCAGTGAAAATGGGGTTGTCCAATTTTCCCATGCAGCAGTCGAAAATGCACCATTATTTTCAGAAAAACGTGAAGGGATTTTCCCATGTTAGTTGAAGAATTTAGAGTTTCTAGTCTTTGAAGGGACGTTCTATAGAATGGGAGTCTTGATCCAGGTTGGATTTCAATACTATGTTTGTGCAAATCTGTGGACTGTTTTCTCTTACTCCAAAGTCTCTTCTTGTTCATTCTTAGGCCATGCACCTTTGACATTACCCCAGGTGAGAGAAGGGCATCCTCATTAACCTTATATAAAGTATATACAAGTACTATATATAAGAATTCTAAAATACACTTAATTATACTGGTAATATAATTATTGTAATACATGAATATTGATGACACATGTAAAGATGATGTATACGTGGGTACTGGTCAGGTTAATAATCATTAATGGTTTGTTTATGATAAGATTTACATTTTTTTTTACCTTATTATGTTCCCCAAACGAAGTTGGGGAACATATTGTTTTTACTCTGTTTCTTACTATTATTATTATTATTCTTTTTTCTTCTTATTTCTTCTTCGGTACTTTTGATGAGCAGGGGATAAATGACTTCTCTTAAATATTGTGTTTACAACCCATGGCAAACAGCTAGTGGAGGGCACTTGAGCAATTTCTTAACCTTAACAGTTAAACCATCTTAGCAGTTTAGAATATACATGAAGTTGTTAATCTTAAACTTCATTGAACTGCTATTGGTACTTGTAATTAGTTGGGACCACAAAAAAAACAAAGTTTTCTAAGCATTACCAGTTGTTGTACTCCCCCATGCATTGCAGTTATGAAACAACAGTAAAATAAAACTGCCTTCAGCTGTTTGAAATTCATAAAACTGCTGAAGTACTACTTAATAACTGCCTATATATGCAGTTCAATTTTCCATAGGAAAATTAACTTAAATACATGTTGAACAAACATTGACAGGCACACAATAAAAAAATTTCCACATACAAATTTTTAAGATTTTAATTCTATGGATAAATGCCTTACTACTCACCGGTTTTTAGGTGCTTTAGAGGCAACCATATTGTTGAAGTTTTCGTTGCTTAGAGTAGAACCCAGATGTATAAGTTCAGGGAGCATTCTCTTTAAGCTTGAAGTAATGTTGTTAAGGGCATCCCTCAATGAGTCATCCTTCAGAGGTTTCCCACCTGGGAGATATTTCATTCTGTTGGAAAAAAGTCAAGGTCAATATTTCAATTAAAGGAACCCGTACCAAACATTCTAACCAATGCTCATGAGCAGCTCATGAGACGCACATAAGACTCTGGTAAGAAGTGTATGCAAATTGGGTAGAATTGGATTTTGCTCATGTGCAGATTGATAGTCTCTGTTAGGGAGGAAAATACTAACCAAAATGCACATGTGCAAAATTATGCTCACCTCAATGCTCATGAGCAAACAATATTTCAAATTGCTCACAAAAGCAACAAGCTATACAAATACACTGCTGCCCGTGGTGGATAAATTTTTCGAAGTTCAAATTTCTCAAGTGAGCAAGAGGTAAGGAAATCAGACTTAGTCAAAATAAGCAGCATCACAGTAACATCCAAGCAAAAATTTTACAAGTCCTTTTTCCTCACGTGAGCAATTTGAATTGCTCATGTGAGCAAATTGGACTTAGTCATTTCATTGATGAATTGGACTTACTCATTTCATCGATAAATTAAATATGTTTGAAAGTTTATGCATCATTTAAGGTGCAGCAAAAAACAATTTTAGCTAACACTAATATACTTTTAAAAACAAACAAACAAAAACTTTAACTCAGTGTTTTGATTTTTGTTTTATAAATGTTCAGTGAACTATGTACATTTATATATAATTAAGTACTAATACAGATTTGTCATTTTTCAATAGTTATGCATGATTGACTTATTTAACTCATTGCGTATTCCATGTATATACACAGTTTTAATCAGTCTTTTTCCAGCATATCTGGGATCATGGCAAGATAACAAACTGGTTTTCCAGTCAGTGGTAACATGACACATAAATCAAGAATATTCTCTACAGGAATAGCTACCGACTTAGTTGTGTTATCTGGGGCATTGCAAACAAATATATGTTCCATTAATTCCTGATCCGTCACGTCGTCCCGCGGAAAACGAAATGTGTCGTCATTGTTGACATTCAGTGGGTTTACAATTGCAACAGTATAATCCCTTCCTTTGGACACAGAATGGTATTGCACATAGAGCCTGATCATTCCAAACTTAACCAGTCCTTGCGTAAGTTGATATCTAATTGTAAAACTGTTCCTCACCCGCACATGAGTGTACTCTTGGGAATGAAAAATTCTATTACCTTTTTTTCAATCTTTTAAATATTTTGACAGGACCATCCAGCGGCTGATTCATGAAGTTTGCCAACGCAACATATACATCTTGTGATAAGTCGTGTGGGTTTTTTTCTGTCGTCTTTCCCATGATGTACACATGCATTCTCCTGTATCAATGTAATATTTTTGCCAGATTTTTTTTAGAATTTTATTCAAAAGTTCCTCTTCTTTTGAACCTTGAATGATGCAGTTTTTCCGAAGAAAAGGCATGCCATGGGTAACAGAAATTGAATCTATTATTTGAGATTCGACTGACTGTGTTCCTTTCACTAATTTAAGTAGATAACCATTTGCATCCTCGAAAGGAAAACATGAATAACTCATAAAGGACCTAGGTTTCTTACATTAGCCGGCAGATGTAACAATAAATGCAAATTGAGTGGCATACAGCGATCTTCATAGAGGTCCGCAAATCTTCAAACAAAATGTTCTAAGAAGTTTTCTGCTCTTGAAATATCGTCGCTACTTATTGAATCTTTAAGAAGCAGAAATAATGCATTACTGAACAATAATAAAGGTTCATAATGTTCCTTTGGTAAAATACCAAGAAGAATAATTGGAGCGTAAAAGAGCAGCCAGGACCTGAACTCGGATGCTTTCCAGTATTTCAGATCATTAATAGACCTTTGGTTTTCTTTTGATGTTTAAAGGTGGTTTTATATTTTCCAGTCTTTCGTTAACAGACTGTAATTTTTCTGACACGTTGAACTCTTTTCCGCTTGAAGATTCTAAAAACCAAAGTGAAATCAATAAAGGTCAATGATATGTAAATGTCACCATTGCCGGTGAAGGGCTGCAAAGAACCACGAACGATAGTATTGTTCTCCCGCCTAGCTTTAAGTCAATTTTCAAAAGTTAACATATTTGAATTATTCGATGAATTTTTATAGATATTTATATGAATTTTCATAAAACGTTACTTTTTTGGGATACCAAACAAAGATAACTCTATAATTATGGTAAAACTTGTGTATTTCACTACAGAAATCAATTTAAAAACGGAAAATATTTTTAAAACATCTTCCCCCCATGAAACAAAAATTCCTTTTTACAGGTAATATAGACTTTCATTTTACAAATTTAAGCCAAAGCTTTTTGTGTTTCACGGGGGGAACATATGTTTATAGACAAAAAACGAAAAAATGTTGATTTTTCACCAATTCTAAAGCTATTTACAACTAAATAATTGTATTTTAATAATCTACATATGTTTTATTTATTTGTGTACAGCATAAGAAAAGATATGAAATACATTTAATCATATTTAAGACTATTTCAAAATAAAGTGATTTTTGAAAGTTCGATTTCACTAGAAAATATCGTCTACCCCCCCCCCCCCTTTTTTTTTGAGGAGCTGAAATTAATGATCATTTACTATTTAGAGCTGGAATTAAAATGATTAATCAATTACCATAGGTCTGTTCTTTGTACTTAACCAAGATTTTATGGCCAAATTGCCATTTAAATTGAATTCAAAGGGTGCAAAATGTAGGCGGGAATCAAGAGTTAGAGTACGTGGTTCTTTAGGCCTATGCTCGGCAATTATGGCCATTGAGCAGGGAGGGATCTTTATCTTGCCACACCTGCTGTGACACAGAGCATCTGTATTTACGGTTTCATCCGAGGGACCGCCCCATTTGGGCGGCTTGTACGGCAAGCAAGGTGATACTGAGTACCTATTCTCAACCTGGATCCCCACGGTGTGTAATTGAAGAAAAGGAACAAAAAAAATGCAAGTAATACTTCATGTACAATATTATGAAACCGTATGTGATCAATAAAAAAATGATACAAAATAATGCCTTCGCAGTACAGTTAGGCAACACATGAAAAAAATATGGTAATGAGGTCTGACGTCCTTCCTGTTGCTCCAACCTGATTGATCAATAGAAGGAAATAGAGCTTTAAAAAATATTTAACCCTGTTTGCAAGAATTATTAATAAACGGCAATTTTTCATGTTAAATAAAAAATAATTTATGATTTCATCGTATAGTTTTCCATAATATATTTAATAATATTGGGTAAATATCAATCTATTCATGCCTGCCTGAAAAGATACGTTTGAGATAAGCTCCCATCTCTGAGGAATCTCTAAAATGAAAAAGACCTGCATATCCATTTACATCAACAACACCAGTATGATTTCGTGAATGTGCATCAAACATAGAATACTTTAGATGCCCAGTGCATACGATTGCTATGCTAGTAGTATAACGGGCCTAGATGGCTGGGTCAACTGAGTGCACTTTTGGGGCTGGGGGGGATAGCTGGGTCAACTGAGTGCAGCTCCTGGAGGGGATAGGTGGGTCAAGGGAGTGCAGCCCCTGTGGGGGATAGCCGGTTCAATTCAGTACATATAATCCCCCCTAAATACGGGGGGGTGTGTTTACACTGTGTTTACATTATACACTATACGCTGCTGCTACTACGATTCATAACGCTGCTACTATGATTTTGGCAGCGACTCAAAAGAATGTGATTATGACGTCACTCATTCACAGTGATTTTCCGAAAATGAAAAAAAAAACAATAACACACAATAGAAACAAGAACACAGATTTTATTCAAGTGAAAAAATACAACAATTTACTTTTTCTTCTTCTGGGCCTTATCGGTCATCAGGGATAGTTTCCTCTTGTGAGTAGTACTGGGTCCTGGATTCTCTCTGTTTTCTTCCTTTTTTTTCTCTTTTTTGTCTCCTTCTTTCACTAGAGGTTTGGTCTGGTGGGTCCCTGAGATCTTGAGTTCCTGAGGCTTTTTCTCCAGTTTTTGTACTTCTTTGACGAATTGTTGATCCTCGTCATCCTCTGTACACTTATTGGCCCAATGGCCAAATTTCCCGCACTTGTAGCACAAATCTTTTTCATTTAAC